>NW_010413224.1:27047-64283 GCF_000710305.1 Buceros rhinoceros silvestris | reverse complement strand
ATCCGGTTCCTCCGTGTTGAACCCAGGACAGTCAAATATTCTTTAAGCTCATGAATAATATTGGAAGATCTAGCTCTAATACAATATTACATCTTACACAATTGATTACACCTGTTTAAAACTGAGGTAATGAAACCTATCCCTTGAGATGAACAGGACTTTGTACTCTGTCCAAAAGTGACAGAAAGCCATGAAAATGGAAATGTTGTAATTAGTTTCACTGAGCTTATGACCAAATGCTTTGACAGTTGTAGTAGAACCACCAAAACTATTCATGCGTGTTTTATTAATCATACAGCTCCATACCTCTTTGGTGATCATTTTCTGTGGTGTTTCTAGGTGGCTTTTTCACAGGTTTTTGAATTTTTGTTGTGGGACGAGGGTGGCGATTGCCAAGCAATTGACTAACTGTACCATGTGCTCCTCAGTGTGCAATAATTTCACAAGGCATAACAGACTCCATGATGGTCTCATCTAAATCTCATTATGTAGCTATAGAACAGTTCCATGGATGAATTTGTTAGTCTTGGGTTATGTATGTATCAATGCAGAAACAGCCACCTATCATGGTTAGCTCTTGTTTCTACAAGCAGTGCTGTGATGACGTAGTATGACAAACCACAGAACTGATGTGCCATTTAAGCATTTTCCTCCAGCGTCTTTGCACTTTTGGCGTCTGAAAGATGCATTGAATATCACAGCCTTTCTGGCAGTACAGGAATATATAACACGACACGCCAGTGTACAGTAGCCTTCTGCTTATAGCAAAAATGTCACAAAGCAACTTTTCTTTCATTTTTAATGTTCCGTCCAGAATTGTTGGGTGTGGGGAACTCCCAGAGGAGTGAGGAAAACATTCCAGAAGACTTTGACTGCAACTCAACATCAGATACATATCTGAGAGGGGCTTTCTGCAGGACAAATCCACCATTGCATCAGCTGCTGCAGGCTCCAGATATGCTTTTGCTTGAATGATTGACCAGTGCTCTTCTGCATTGCCAGTTAAAGGTGGCCAGATACATAAAATGCTCCTAATATTCATTAGTAAACTTCCACTGACAAAAGAAAGTTGAGCTTTTCTTGAAACATCTCCCCTCATGACCTGCAACCTTTGTATCTGTAGCTAACTTGGTGACTCCTAAGCCACCCAGGAAGCATCTCTTTAGATCTTGGCCACTAATACTACAAACATTTGCTTTTAACTCTGGAGCAGGAACTGCCTCTGAATACACAGAATGTAAAATTTAAGACACACAGTTCTCAATGTGTCAATGGCTCCTTGACTGTGGTTTTTTTGGGTTTGTTGTTGTTTTGGTTTTTTTTTTTAATCTTCAGAAGTCAGACTTTGGTTAACATTTTATCTTCAGGATCCCCATCAGCTCTCATTCTCATGAACTAAACATGTAAAATACTCGCTCATAAATCAAAGAAGGTGAACATACTCCTCAAAAAGTTTTACTATCAAAACCAAACAAATGGAAGCTTTTAAAAAGCAAATCAACCTGACATTTCTTTGGGAAAAAAACCTGTCCAGATGTCTGTGATCATCTCCTCCACTTCCATTTAAAATGAGTAGATAGAGTAAGTCAAGGGTGATTTAAAATCTGAGCAATGTTATTCACTCTGCAGATGCCTATTTTATCCAATTACTTGCATTATGATCCATAGCAGAAGAGACCCCTTTGCCTTTAAAAACAGAAAAAAGAATACATGTGAAGTTAGATGTTGCACACAACTGACAACTCAATGCAGGTGCATCTAACGGAGAACATTGAGAAGAACTTGAGAACTCTGACATTTGGTTTTACAGGAGTGAGGGCCTGACCCATGCAAACTGATCAGCCAGTCCTCCGGCAGAGATGGGGGGCCCACTGGCTCCTGGACACGGGAGTGGTCCATGACAGCCACTTTTCATTAGTGTGCTTTGTGTATTTCATTGCTCTTCAGAGACCTTTCAATAAGAGAAAGCAGAAACCAAATAGGTGGAACGACTCCATCTTGTTCACTAACTATAACAGGAAAATAAAGACAGACTCACTTTCTCTTCTTTTCCTTCTTTTAGTCTTATTCCCCACTCCCTGAATTAGTCAACAAGCCATTCCTGTGCATTTTTGATTGTTGACAACAACTGCCTTAGCTACAGATTAAAAAGAAAGACTATGTACTGAAGCTGGCAGCTCACAAGCCAACAGATATGCTGTAAAAACTAGTCAGTCCTCATTTGTCAGCTGTAGCAGTTTCCTTTACCCTTCTCTCAAGGATTTTCAGTGGCTCCTGTGAGAAATAAGGCATTAGACTATGAACACCTCAGCCTAACGGGGATTTGAGTATCATCAGCAGTTACAATGAGCAGTAGTATAATAATTATATACTCGCATATTGAATTTCTGGTTCCCTTTAAGCAAGAAATCGGAAACTTCTTTACCTTACATTATTTTTAAAAGGTTGTGGTGAAAATTAGAGTGTAACCAAGCAAAATAGAATGGATGTTTACATGTGTATATACACAAAAAAACCTGTAGCACTCTCTTGCTTTCAAGATTGCCATGGAGGCAGCAGCAACTGGCAACATTCAAGGAGTTGCTTGGCTTATTTTAGCATTTATACTCCAGCGCCTCAGTGCAGGGCTGAATCTAATTAGCATAAATGCAGCTACATAGAGATCAAAAAACACAAAGATGTTTCAAAGATTGCAAAGGCTGGAAAAGAAGGTTTAATTGAATGCAACCACATTGTCCCATTAGTTTGAAGAGATGTATAAGCAAACTGCAGATTTCTAGGTATCTAATTCCATTTTAGGAAACGTAAGACCACGAACTCTCACTTGCCCTAACGGGAATACCACAGGAACATAAGACACTTGCTGGCATAGAATTACTCATACTACGCAAACTGCCTATAAGTAGATCAACGTATTTTGTGGCATTAACTTCAAATAGTCTGATTCTCCATATCTCACTGTGTTGATACAATAACCACAGCAAGATTGCCAAGTAAAACAAGGCTAGAGGACAATAAAAAAAAATGTAATCCACTGAGGCACCTTTCTTTTATGTCCTGCATATCATTTGCTTTAAAAGTCAAATTTCACTCAGCTGACCACCTGCCTGGTTTCCTGCTGCAATTATATTTTATTGCTCTTCGAAAGAGTGGGGTTATTAGCTGCAAGTGTATCTCTACATCCCCGCCAAACTCAGTGGCAGCATAGGAGAGACTTTTCTTCCCCTAACAAACTACTGCATCTCATCTAATTTAAAACCTGGTATCTACATCTTCTTTCATTTTTGTACTCAGGCTTTAATTTTGGCCCAGTGTTGGATGGATGTTATGGTATGGAGGAAACAGAGACTGGGCAGGGGAAAACAGAGGTGGTGAGGGGAGGCGTGAGGCAGAATGAGAGAAGTGTGAGACCACTCCTCAGATTACAGATGGGGTTACAATGTCAGACACAGCAAAGCAAGCTGACTGCTGCATGGAGGACACCAGGGCACAGAAAAGGAAGATGACTCTAGTTCTCCAAACAGCTCTTTGGACACCCACTGCCAGGTCTTGGTCATTGAATGGCTAGGGGTTTTCTGGCACAGACAAAGCACCCCTACGCAGAGGAGAAAACAGGCTGGAAGACACAGCTATCCGCAGACAAACTCTCTTCAAAGTCTGAACAACCTTCAGGTCTTCACTCAGGTACCATTACCAGTGTGTCAAGAGAGGGTGGTGGCATTTGTTTTGCATAAACTCACTACCTGGGACACTGCCACACAGTATTTTCAGTTTCCTGCAGGCAAGTACTTTCCTCAAACATCAATTTTAAAAAAGCAGTAAGCTGAAAATAAAAGTCTTACTGTTCATTTTATGTCCACAGCCCATTGCTGCTGAAGGAGCACTGCAAATGCCAAGCTGACCTAGAAAGCCACACATCCTGTTCCACCTCACTATTACTGTGCTCCTTGACAGCTTCCATCCTGGTCTTTGAACCAAGTACAAGACAAAACAGTAAAGAAAAGAATCAAAGGAAAAGGGAAGGGAAAGGAATGAAGACTGGGGAAAAAAAAAGCATGCCAGAGAAAAGAGCTTTAACTTCTTTTTTAAAAGCCAGTACATGATTATCGTTTCAAAGAAATTTTAATGAAAGACAAAAGTCTTGAAACTACTTAATATTCCAAATCAGTAACAGATTCATGTTTGCACATGCATCTGTAGAAGCGGTATATACATTTACTCATGAGCTCTCACAAAAACATTTAAATATGATTTAATTGCTCTTTTTTTCTTCTTTTTTTTTCTTGGTAAGTATTGAAACCATCTCCTCTAACTGTGTGCCAAAGCCTGAGAGAGTTTAGTGGCACTTGAAAACATTATCCAAATAAGTGAACCAATAAGATTAATTGGCACCAGAGGTACTGCGTGCTTTACAAAAGGAAAAAAAACCCCAAATATCAGTGTTCAGTAGTTTTAAAGCTGTGTTTGTAAAGTTTTGTTTTCTTTAAGGATTATGTCTACATATGAAGCTGCTATTGATTTTCACAGAAAAGGAAGAAGAGGAATGCGAGGTACACATTCTGTCACAATGCGTGCCCACAAAATATCTTCCAGACCCAGAAATAGTGATACTGAGAAGTATTTATCACTTCCCATTTTCAGTTACACAAAAAACTCAGAAAACATACTGCGCATGCTTCTGGAGAAGTGAGGATAGAGGAGAGGCACAGAAAACAATCCCTCAAATAATTAGCAGATTATTTGTACTAATATTTCAGCAGTGCCATAAACAAAAGCTGAGGCTTACACACAGATTCCAAGTTACAACTTCCAAAAGTTCTCTGTTTTTTGAAACCTTTTTTTTCTTTAGTCCTCATCTTGCAATACCCTAGGGAATTTCAGTAGGAATTTTCTTTTGGGGTTGGCAACATATAATCTTTAAAGCTACTCAACATTATATAGCACCATATGTCTTCCACGTTCCTATGTTGCTAATTAGGAGTTCGGACTATCTGCATCTTACACAACAATTGCACTAGGCAGCAGCAAATGCTCAAAACACTCTCACAGTTGCAGTAAGTGGACAGGCATCACAGGATTAAACAGCTATTGCAGAGCTGGTGGCCTATTTGCCACCAACTCTGCAATAGCTGTTTAGCAGCACTTTTGAGCACAGCTAACATGATTGAACTCACTCTTTTTAACTGAGAAGCAATGAAAGAAAGAACTGACTGACTGTAAATCAATATAGAATCAGCTTCAGAAGTCTCCTCTGAGGTAAAGGAATATTCTCACTTTACCATACTAAAACTAGTATAGAAAAATCAGCAGTTTGATGACACCCAGAGAGAAGCACTTTGTGGAAATAGCGCTATGTTCCAACAAACCCGCCCACGCAGTGCTGCTGTGCATAAGTTTGTGTCACTTCACCAACACCACAGTGCGCTGGGAACATACTGTCACTCAGCAGAATTCGTGACTAGGTGGCAAGCAGTTAGCAAGGATGGGCAAGATGCAGTTCTACGTTTCAAAATCCTTAAAAAAATTCAACCTAAGTTGACTACATAAATGATCCATGACTTTGGTCCCATATGGCACCATAAGAAAAAGGGGAAAAAAAACCCAAAACCTTCCCACAAGAGTTGTTTTTTTTTTTTCTTCTATAGCACAGGTTTTTACTACCCAGTTCGTAGTAAATGGATGATGAGATCACTGATCATGAACTCTGCACACTTCAAAACCCCAGCAGATCTCCTGCTTTTTGATGAAGACTTGCAACGAGACATGAGAACAGGCTATGGCCCACGTACAATAGAAAGGGGATTATTTTGATCACATGTGACATAATCCTTCCTAGATGGGTTACAGTTCATCAGGAAAGATGAACTGAATTTCTTCATGATAAGATCACTAACAGTTCTCAGCTTTCAATCTCAGATGTGAAAACATTTACCTTGCAGACCTTCTCACTGAACCCACTTTTGCATTTGCACTTCCAGGCCAAGGTCTGTGATGCTATGGCACTGTCTGGAATCAGACCTGGGCTGTCTAGCCAACAAACAATGAGCTAATGGAGACTCACTGAAAGAGAATAGTATTTGATTCTGTTTCAATCATTTGATCTACTTGTTTCCAAAAGCACAGTGCACAGATTGAATAGATTGGCATTGCTAACTTTCCCTGGTACAACAGTGCTTTTGAAACTGGCATGCTGCCTGCAACAAACCCAATGCAATTGCTTCTGGGCTTCTCAGTTATTTTTTGTTTGGTTTTAGTAGCTGAATTATATCCTACATAGATGGTAAACTTCTCCATGATGTTCAGACACCTGTGGAGTGCTTTGTCTACTCACAGTGCTGTGTAAGCAATACTTTGATCTCTGAAGTATTATAAAAGTTATTTTATAGTGAGTGACAAAAAGTGATTTAACTGCTTCGGTTAAGGCTGTAAAGTATATAGTAAACATCTTGCCTGCAAAACCTATTTCAGCTACTGTGGCTCTCTGCAGATCTGTAAAAACTCTGTGTATAGTTACTTGAATTTCGAGAGGAAACAAACTCTGCTGAAAGTTTCACATGCTGTAAAGAAACCACACTATTAACCATTAAAGTAGCTATTAATAACCATTAAATTTTCATTAAAAGATTTGTTTCTATGTAATCAACAGTTAATGCTTTCAGCAATAGTAACAAAATACAACCCCCAAACCTCAGGTGTTCACTAACAAAGGATAGTAGTTAAGATAAAGGATAAGAAAAGTTAGTAAGAAAAGCCAAACACCCAAAGCATTTAGGCAAAAGCAGCAGACAAAACACTTAAACATTTTCTGGTGCATTACTATTACTGCAAATCCAGTACACAGGCTATACTGAAAGTGTAGCAAATTCTCTCATGTTCTCCAAGTTCTCTGCATGCTCTCACTGCGATACATAAAAATAAACACTGACAGACTCTAGCCGACTTCTTTACTCTTCAGTTTCACAGTTTATCAGATCTCTCTGGGGACTGCTGTGAAGATTATATATGAAATGCATGGAAACCTACTGCTGTATCTTTATTGCTTGAGGTCATGGTACAATATTGTTATATACTCAGGAAACTTACATTCAATAGGAGGCACATGGGTGTTATTCTACAGGTCCCATAGTATGGTACACAATTTGGGCAATACAGAAGGGTACTCACTACAATGACAAATACATAAAATACTTTCGCACATGAACAACAAAAACTAAAAGCCTCAGTGACTGTGGGATCCTTTTCAAAAGTGATGTTATATACTGTGGGAAAAGATATGTCATATATTGTGGAAAGTTTTACTATGTTTTTTTAACAAAAATCTTCCAGTCATTGTAACTGCTGTGCTCTTCCAGAGGTGGCAGAACAGTGAGGTATAAAACCACCACCACTTTTTTTTCAACACAGAAAAGAGTGCAAGCCCTGACCTTGCTGCTTTTAAAGTTAATACACAAGACAGCATGCGTTAGACTGGTTAAAAAGGAATTACCAAACTACTTCCCTCTCATATTTCAGCATTTGGGGTTGAAATACAAGGCAGAATGGTCTACGTGCTATTTTTTTGTTTCTGTTGTTTTGATAAGGAAAGGAGAAAAAAAAAAAGAAAAAACCCACCACAGATAAACTGATTACTAATAGATATTAAGTAGGACAAAATGAATCAGTAGATCTGCTGAGAGTTTAACAAAGACAATATTGTTCTGTCACGCAACAGGGGTGAAAGGTTAATCAGAGGTAAGAGCATACTAAAATTTAGGGACAGGAAAAAGTATTAAACCTTCTGAAATATACCAAAAGCTCATTTTTGAACTCTTTCACCCTGCTTCTTTGGCATCTTCACCTCCCCTGGAACAAATCAAGATATCCCGCTCTCATTAAATGACTGCGGAACTCGCTTTTTTTCAGAAATTTATTCCATACAACCATCATTCACCAAGTGAAGAAAAGCTGTCATTTTTTTGTATTGATTCAAATTCTTAGGGTACAGGCCACATCTGTGTTTCAGCTTTTGAATACCAGAAAATGTTGCAGTAGATTCACACTTAAAGCCCCCGTGATGGGACTTTGAAAATGTCCACAAAACAATGCTTGATATTTTTCAACTTAAAAATACTCTCTGAAGATGAGCTCCACAAAGCCCCATTTTCTTAGTTCATATCTTCCCCTTTCTCATTCCCAGCCCTGTGGGGGGTTTTCTTCTAATGAAAGTAAATTCTAAAAACTAACATTAATGCCTCATCTTCCCTCACCTTGGTTGCACATCTTTCTACACTGTGCTTTCCTGCCCCTCTCTCTGGCTCAGTCTCCACCGTTAGAATTTCTTCTGGTATTCCATTTGAAAGCAATTAGCAGCATCAAAGCTCACTCCCCTCCTTCCTCACAGCAGACACAGAGCACCTTTCCTCTCACACTGCCTGCAAGACAGTTGGGAAGACAGCATTCCCTGTTCATGTCAAAGCCCCTTCATAAGGGCACTCCCTGTGCTGCCCCCTTTCCTGTCATGAGAAAACGCCAGTAACTTCAAGAGAACATTATTAATCAGTTCTCAACTTAGGTGTTAAAACTTGTTCACTCCTTCAACAAAAGAACCTTTCCCTTCTTCATGTAGGTACCTGTACCCTTCACACTGTACCAGCACTGCAAATGGGTATCTTGTTTATTCTAGTCTGCCTGATCAGCCTTGTATTTGAAGAGCATGTGTTAAACATTTCACCAATTTTCTAACGGTGCCATTTCTATTGGCTTCTCCTCCAGATTTAGAGGAAATTAGACACTTATAACTCCTTAATTTAGAACACATTTCAGCTGAGTTCTCAGTGCTTGAGGGCAACATGTTTTATATCGGTCAATTTTGAATTTCAGTGACTACTGAGTGCTCTCTAAACGGTTTATATTTGTTCTGGCTTTCACTGAAGTTTAGAGGCAAATTTGGACATACCATTTCAGACCTTCTGGACCATACCGGATCATGCTGATCTTCTCCCTCTGGTGACCAACAACACGACACAAGGAAATGGAATGAAGCTGCATCAGGGGAAGTTCAGATTGGACATTAGGAAAAGGTTCTTCACCAAAAGGGTGGAATAAGCTCTCAAGGAAAGCGGTCATGGCATCAAGCCTGCCAGACTTCAAGGACTGCCTGGACAGTGCTCTTATGGTTTAGCGTTAGGTGGTCCTGCAAGGAGCAGGGAGCTAGACTCGATGATCCTTATGGGCCCCTTCCAATTCAAGATATTCTATGATTCCTGACAAACTACTTTAGTAAGACAACCAAATGGCACACTGGAAAAAAGAAATGGAGAGCATATCCATGCTTTGTAGTTTATGCATCTAGATTAAGCACAAAACAGACAGTTAAATTAGAAACTTAAGTTGCAGTTAATGAAAACGGGAAACCATGCCCTACAGTTAGTGAAGAAAAGCAGGGTCCAATTGAGAGGATAAAAGTTATGTACTAAAGTAACTAAAAGTATACAGATTGAATAGCCCAAACTGGACACTTAAAATGAAGGGAAGGTTAGTGATCTTAGGGACAGGAATCCAGGGACAATGTTCTGTTATGCAGCATTCTCAGATTAAAACTGTCATTTAGACATTAGGCTGTAGTTCAGTTACACACAGCCGAGAACAACCGCAAAGAGAAATTCAGCATTATGTTATGGACATGGTCAAAGTAAACGATCACTAATGACATGCTGGACATGAAAACTAATTTGCCAGATCTCCTGAAGCCAAACAGATACTTCCCCTTTTTTAAAGTTTCTACTTATATCATGACCCTAAATTTCTAAAAGTCTTTCTATAGCTTGACTCCAATTTTACATTTCACTTTGTGTTAAAACCAGCCACTAAAGCAAAGATTCTCTGATGAGAGAAATTCCTAGCAAAAAAAAAAAAAAAAAAAAATTGCCAAGGAGTTTTCCTGTACCATCTCTAACACCTTCTTGATCTGTCTGGGAAAGTTCAAAGACCACAGTCCTCTCTGACACTTTACGTTACGCGGCACTCATTGCTAAGGAAACTGAACATTTGACTCATTAATTTAAGATTATATATATTACTATCAGTGAAAAAAAGGATACATGTGGCCCAGTTTTCTGTACCTGCCTTGAGAGAATGGGGAAAAAAAAAACCAACAAAAAAACTCTACAAAGAATTTCTCTGTTTTTTCCTCAGATAAAGTATGCATCCTCAGCTCTCTTCCAGACACGTTGTGCTGCTCTGACAACAGGTAGAGCCAGAAAATCCTTGAAACCATTGCCTGGCATCCCCACTCAAGAGAAGAAATTCCATAGACTAGTTGACAGATGTTTTTTCTACTCTAAACTGCACAGCAGCCTGAGCTCAGGCTACATATGAACAAACTGTATGATCTGATAACTCTCTCACTCTTAATTATCCATTCTATTTAGTGACCATGGGCACAGATAAGCCTCTGAGATGCTCAGTGCCTTCTTCACCTTAGCTTTCACTGAGTCTCCCGGGCCTCTATGCCTAGAGACAGGGTTGAAGGAAGAAAGGCAGTACTGGTAGTGGCTGAAGATTGAGTCTAACATCTCAGAAATCCTGACTCCCATGTGTGCATGGGACCTTAAAGAATGCATCCAAAGGTGTTGAGCAAGCTGGCTGATACCTTTACACAGCTGCTCCCTAACATCTTAGACAGGTCATCCAGCTTGAGGGAGTGTCTTCTAATGACTAGAGAAAGGTAAATGTGGTACCTATCCTTAGAAACAGCATGACCAGCTGAACTACAAACCAGTTAGAATCTTATCATCCCCTAGAAAATTCATGTAGACAGTCCTCTGGGAAATCTCTTCCAGGTATATGAAGGTGGTGGTGGTGGCAGGTAACAGACAGCATGTTTTTACCAAGAGGAAAAGGAAGAGCAGTGGATGTTGTTTACCTCAACTTTACAAAGATTTCAACCTATTCTCTACAGTATTTTGATATTCAGGTTAAGACATTATGGTCTGGATGGAGAGACAGCTACATGAGTAAAAAATTGTTTGGGTGGTCAGGTTTAAAGCCTGGTGATTAGTGGTTTGTGCTCTACCTGGAAGTCGGGTATGGATGGCACTCCTCAAGAAGCTCTGTTGGGATCCATCCTGTTTTAGACCTTTATCACTGACCTGTAGGAGGACATGAAGAGCACCAGCCTCAGCTTTGCATACAACACCAAGCTGTGGGGCCTGTAGTCAAATACTTGAGAGCATGGCTGCATGACCTAGTCAAGTGGGAGGAAGATGACGATGGCCCTGTGAATTGTGCACTCGCAGCCCAGAAATCCAGCTGTATTCTGGGCTTCATCAGAAGAAGCATATGAAGAAAGCCTGAGAGAGTCTGGGTTGTTCAGCCTGGATAAGAGAAGGCTCCAGGGACACATCACTGCAGCCTTTCACTACTTAAAGGGCATTTAAGAAAGGTGGGGACAGTCTTTTTAGCAGGGCCTGTTGCAACAGGACAAGGGGTAATGATTTGAAACTAAAAGAGGTGATATTTAGACTAGGTAAGAACGAAATTGTTCACAGTGCGGATGGCGAAACATCAGAACAGGTTGCCCAGCCAACAGGTTTCCCTGGAAACATTCAAGGTCAGGTTGAATGGGTCTCTGGGCAACCTGATCTAGTTGAAGATGTCCCTGCTCACTGCAGGAGAGTTGGACTAGATGACGTTTGAAGGTCTCTTCCAACCCAAAACATTTTGTGATTCTATGAAATTTAACAGGGACAAGGGCCTGGGCACAGCAGTGGACAAAAATAGAACCACAGGAGGTTCTCTCTGAACATCAGTATACGCTTCCCCCCACCTCTGCCGTGAGAGTGATCAAGCACTGGCACAGGCTGCCCAGGGAAGCTACAGAGTTTCCATTCCTGGATATATTAAAAAACCATCTGGACAAAGTCCTCACAGCTGGCTGCCTGAGCTTGGAGGTTGGACTAGAAGACCCCCAGAGGTCCCCTCCAACCTCAACCATTCTGTGACTCTGTGACCTCTATTTGCTAGATACCATTGACCTGTAAAGGGGTATCTTGCAGGCATATAAGCCTTGTCATCACTGGAAGCGAGGGGAAGGTGAAAATTGTGCTAGTATCTTACCACAGCAAAAGAACTGAAGCATCAGAGTTGTGTAGTGCCTTACTGAAAGTCACAGAGGATGCATGTGGCAAAACTAACCAGCTGTTTGCTTCATAGTAATAACGTTCCTTGAGATATGTGATCCATTTACAGGGCACAGGCATACATATACATGAGAGGAGATTACTCATAACTGCAGGTTTGCTTGACTTTCAGCTGCTTCCTGACATTTTGTAACCCAGCAGTCAAAAGTGCAAGGCAGCTGAACTCTTTACCAATAAACTCTTTGAAATGCTAGTTTCTGAATAATACCACAGGTAGATTATTGAAGATAGGTGACCATATGATGATGTGACTGTTAGGACAAAATAAGTAACCAATCTGAGATAATTTCTGGAGCAGTATGTTATTTCTGCCTGGAAACACAAGGAATGCAGGCCTTGATGTGTAGGGATGGGATCAGGAAAACTACAGCATAGCTGGAGCTAAATTTGGCAAGGGATGTAAAGAATTAAGGGCTTTTGTAGGTATGTTAGTCAGAAAAGGAAGATGAAAGAAAACATATCCACCCCACCCCTCACCGATTATACAGAACTAATGACATCTGAGAAGGCTGAGGTATTCTACAATTTTTTCTGCCTCAGTTTTCAAAGGTAATCTCTTTTTCCACATCTCTGAGGCCTCTGGACTTCAAGGCTGAGACTAGGGGCATGACGTCCCTCCCATTGTAACTGAAGATCAGGTTCAAGACAAACTGAGAAACTCCAACATACAGAAGCCCATGGAACCCAATACGATCTATACCAGGTTCCTGAGACGACTGATATGGTTGCCAAGCCACAGCCACTTTCCTCCATACTTGAAAAGTCTTGGCAGTCAGGCAAAGTCCCCAGAGACTGGAAAAAGAGAAACATCACACCTATTTTTAAAAGGGGTAAAAAAGCTCACCATGGTAACCATGGCAAATCAGCCTCACATCTGTGCCTGATAAGGTCATGGAACAGATCATTCTGGAAGATATGTCAATGCATATGGAGGACTGAGAAGTGATCAGAGACAGCCAACATGGCATCACCAGGGGTAGATCATGCCTAAGGTAATGGCCTTCTACAATGAAGTGACTGCATCAGTGGAGAAGAGTTCTGGATGTCATTTACCTAGACTTCTGTAAGACCTTTTATATAGTCCCCTACAACATCTTGCCAGTAAATGGGAAAGATACAGGTTTGATGGATGGTCTGTTAGATAAAGAATTGGCTGGAGTACCACATCTAAAGAGTTATAGCCAGTGGCACAATGTCCAAGAAGAAACCAGTAATAAATGGTGTACCTCAATGGCCCACACTGGGACAAATACTATTTAATATCTACATCAGTGGCACAGACAATGGGATTGAGTGCAGCCTCAGCAAGTTTGCAGATGACACCAAGGTGAGTGGTGCAGAAGATCCACTTCAGGCATGGCCATCCAGAGAGACCTTAACAGACTTGGATTGGGCACATGTGAACCTTCTGAGGTTCAGCGAGGCCAAGTACAAGGTCCTGCACCTGGGACAGGGCAATCTCCAATACCAATACCAGCTGAGAAGTTAACTGATTGAGAGCAGCCCTGAGGAGTAGTACCTGGGGATCTCTAGGTGGACAAAAAGCTAGAGATGTGCCAGCAGTGTGCACTCACAGCCCAGAAAGCCAACCATACCCTGGGCTGAATCAAAAGAAGCTAGGCAAGCAGAGCAAGCAAGGTGATTCTCCCCCTCTACTCTGTTCTTGTAAAACCCCACCTGGACTACTGCATCCAGCCCCCGGCAGAAGAAAGACATGGAACTGTTAGAACAAGTCCAGAGGCAGGCCATGAAAATGGGAGACTGTATTGCGGCCTTTCAAGAGATAAAAGGGAAAGATGGAGAAAGACATTTTATCAGGCCTGTGGTGACAGGAAAAAGGATAATGGCTTTGAACTGAAAGAGTATAGATTTAGACTGGACATAAGTAAGATTTTTTTTTTCAATGTTGGTGAGACACTAAAACTCAGTGTCCAGAGATGCCCCATCCCTTCATGTATTCAAGGCCAGGCTGGGTAGGGCTGTGAGCAACCTCATCTAGTGAAAAATGTCCCTGCCCATGGCAGGAGGTTTGGACCAGGTAATCTCTACAGGGCCCTTCCAACCCAAACAAATCTATGATTCTATGATATAGTATGTGCATTAATAATTATATAAGAAGAAACATAATCATTAGTATAAAATCCGCTGCCAACCAAGTGCATTTGGACTGTAAGGCAGTAAATCTAAATTGTTGAAAAGGTTCATTTAAAATTATTTCCATTTACCAGTAATAGAAGGAGATCTGTACCCGCTTTGGTATTTGCAGAAAAACTCCTTATCCAGGAAGGAAAAAAACCCTTGTTATTAGAGGACCAGTGACATAAACTGGAGCAATCCCAAGCACAAATACAGGCTGGGTGATGAGTGGATTGAGAGCAGCACAACCAACATTGGCTAATTCTGAACACAATTCAACTTAAAGCAAGGCACAGCAGAATTCTGTTCCATACTTGCAAGACAGTAGCAAGTGCCTATTCTTGCCACCCACTCCTGACACCTGTGATAAGGCAAAGAGAAAGAGCTGTTCAGGACAGAAAAGTCAAGCAGATATTCACAATAATTATTTTTTTTTACACAGATGGTGTGAAGATGTGTATGCAAGCTTAGGCTTAGTAAAAAAATGAGTACCTTAATCACTCACTACACAGGCTGAGATTCACACATCTCTATAAAACTAATAAAACCCATGTTGCTAGGCTGCCCTGCTTCAGTAGTCCAGTAGACCATCAAGTGATCCATCAAGCCACACCCTAATCTTAGATGTGTACACTTTCACAGAATTTAATTTCATCTTAATTTATCCTCTTATTACATATTGTGCTAATAAAAAGTGACATCTAGTAAAAGCACTATTAATAACTTCTTACACGTAATAAAATTTTTGAAGGAAAATATTTCAGAGTCTTGTATTTGTTGGATAGAAGTAGAAAATAAAAATAAAGAAGTGGAACATGGTAGTGACTTCTATCTTCTCATGCCCTACCCAAAGAAAGGAATAACCACACTGAAATAACCCTACACCAAACCTAACTAGGTCCCTAGCAAGCATGAAAATTCTTAATGGGGACTAATACAGTGGCAAAAAATAATTCAAATATTTATATGCATAGTCAATGTGAAAACTTAGCTGCTCATGGAAGCTGAAAGAAAACTGCACTTTCTTGGGTAGCCTGGCTGAGGCGATCCTGATTGTCTTCTCTATGCTCCTCAGAAACTAAGCCCTCCTGCAGCATTTTGCACTGTTTCCTAGACCACCCACTCAGACATGGATACACAAACCACATGTGTTAGGAATGTCTGCCCTGCATTGAAAACAATATAAGCATTACAACCTTACTACTTGCACAGTCAGGCTTTTAATTCAACTTACTTGTTTTATCTTTTCAATACCTTTGATTCCTTAATGGTTTGTATGTAGTCTCTCTACTGGCCATTAGATGCTTAAGGACTTGAAAGAAATGGAACTGCTGGAAAAAACACACCATTACCAGAGTGAAAATATTTTTAGCATATTTTTCCTCACTTTCTTTTCCTGAAGAGACACACTTTATTTCCCGGTATTACTAAAAAGATGTAACTGACACTTTCACAAACCTACTATTTCCTAACTTTAATTCTGTCTACATGTGAGCAATGATAACAGGTGATCATTTAGTCCTCACTGTAATGAGAGAGGTAGATTTTACTAATGGAAATTCCGGCTTTATAGCATCAGATCTCAGAAAGAACACAAGAAAATGCATGACTATTTTGATGTAAAATTCAGGAAAGGGTTACTTCCAGTCAGAATTATACTGAATGATGATGAAAATATACTTTCTGAATTCACAGACCTACATTTGACTTTGATCAAATTTCCAAACTGGAAAAATTAAAAGTAAATGAAGAACTAAAAATGCAAGATTATATTCTGCAGTAGAATCTGTCTGACGTAAAATGTAGAATAAAAAAAGATGCAATATTAAAGAAATGCTAAACAGACATTAGCATCTCTAACCACAAGACAGATGAGATTTTTGTACGATGCTGTGATACATCTCTCTCATCAAGTCACTAGCACCACAGTTACTACAGCAGTAAACCAAAGAAGCTGCCACTCTGCATGTTGTCACCCTATCTAGCCACCTGTATTCCCTATGTTAATGTAAGCAGCCACATCTAGCCACTATGGGATCTATTCTTTAGACTTTACCCCCACTTCCCCTTCCCCTCCCCCCACCCCCAAAGCCACTCTTCCCCAAAAAGGCATTGTTCTCTTTCCTGTCTAGTGAGAGTGGCATTTCTTGCTGCTCAAGTAAATGTGATTGTGCTTTGATGTTAATTTATCTGTTCACTCACACACAGAGCTAGTCTTGTAAATGTCATTCATTTAGCAGCGTTAATGCGCTCCCGAACACACACAAAGCACTGCAGATACACAAGTTTTAGTCCCCATCATCTGTCTGTAAACCTTACATGCCCAACAGTAAAGCTTCTTGGTGCAGTATTAGAATAGCTTCCTGGTGTACGCTACATCCCACTGTATACTGCTTAACAATTAAGGAAACTGCTGAGGCTCATAAAAAACACGTACCTTGCACCTTGTTAAACTCTGGAACATGTTTTACATTGCTTATTTTTGCAGTTCCTGTTAGCTCCTCCTACGCCTGAAAGTCTGACAAAATCTTCCCCATCTCAATTGTAGTGCATTGCACTACAGCAAACTGTACAAATCAGTGGACCAATGAGCAAACACAAAAGTAGCAAGTTCCTCTACACACCGAAACAGTTTGCTAAAAGATACACTGCTGTTAAACTGCAAGAGGTAAATGATGGGATATGACGTGTAGGAACAAAAAAAGCATGAAGCAAATCAAATGTCCCATCATCAAAGCAGTGTCTGCAGTAAGGTAACGCATACAACAGCCAAACAAGGCAATTTTCTCTTCAGACCATTTTACAGCTTTCCTATCAATTCTGCAAACTAAGTAATAGATCTTGAAATCAATGGGTCATTCAAAAAACCCTGAAACACTAATATAGCTTCTAAAAACCCAAAATGATACTTACCAAGTAAGGACCATGGACCCAAACCAGACAGTGAACATAATTTATTTCACTGAGAACGGGAAAGAAGGACCACAGGTCAGGCAAAACCCAAGAACTTGTAATTTCCTTCTCACAGGCTAGAAGGAACTTTAATAGAAATACTCTGGGCTCTCCAAATGCATGGTACTGTGTGCACTCTGCTTCTGAAATTGAAAGCAGACTTAACCTAAAAACAGTCAATCAATGAAAGCAAGAGAGAGGAATGATCCACCATTTCTTACAATCCAGAGACTTAAGACTGTGCACAGGTTTTCTTTTACCTTGGAAGACTCTCCTCACTTCAGTATATGCCCTTTTCTCCTTTATTGCTTTCTCTTTAGCATGGACTAAGATGGCCTTCAAATCTAGAGGATACAGAAAATTTTGTAAAGCCTGTCAGTAGATTCAAACTTCTAAAAAGGTATTAAAAACTTGTCTACCCAATTGGACATCCACTTTCTGAAATGAAAAGGTAGTGGCAACATGAAAACTGTCCTTACTATTGGATAAAACTACTGCTTTAGGAACAGTGACTCACTTATGCTGAAAATTATTTTTTAGATAGTGCAACTTACTGCTAACCTCTGTCTGGTCACCTCAATGAACTAAACTAAATTCTCACGTATAACTTTGTTTTAAACAGCTGGCCGTTAATAAAAAACTCTAAAATGTTTATTGCCGGAACACTTCAACTCATGCCAAAGATCAATGCTCATATACGTTAAAGACTTGGAAGGATATTGTATTATCTTTTCTTTAAGAGAAATATGAAGGTCTGAAAGTAAGTGAACAAGGATTTATTTTGCTCCTGCATATAAAACTAGATGAAAATAGCTTTTTAAAAAAATTAAATAAAAATTTATTTACTCTTACTCTATCAGAATTCTGTGAATAAGTCAACACACATGCGCGCATGCACACACACCCCACTTTGGTCTATTTTCTTCCCTCTCTCATCGAATTAGAAAATTTAAGAGTTTAAGGATGATCCACAACTGGCATGAAATTCAGCATTAACTCAACGTTGTAAGTGCTGTCATCTCCCTTCTATGCCTATTCTATTTACTGTTTTCTTCCACCCCTGTTCTCAGTCTATAATAAAGCTTAGCTGGTATTTTAAGGACAAAATTACGAATTTTGCCATTTCTAACACAACAGTGCAATAGTCATATTAGAGTTATTGCTTCCCCTCAGAAACGCAATGATTTTTTTACCACAAAACTTAGTTAGAAAAGTAAAAATGGACAAAATTCTGTATGTATCTGGTATAAATAAAAGATAAGAAGCTGAACACACACTAGTAGACCAAATGGGCGGGTTTTTTTTGGTTTTTTTTAAGGTTGCTTTTAGATTTCCAAACATTTTTATACAAAATAATCAATAAAAATTGAAGTTTATCCCCTTCACATGCAGACCATCCCCCTCTCCACCATCACCTGCCTTATGTCAAAAGTAACTTTAAAATTACACTCCCACTTCCCCCAGCTACCCAATTGCACATTAACACATGGACTTAAAAGAACAACATAATGCTTCAAGTATGCTTCATGCCAATCGTCAGTAAGAGTCATAACATTACTGAAAAAGTACACTTATTCTTGGGAAGCCTGAGAAGGACTTCCTGCAGAGTGTGGTCAAACAACATTTTAAATAAGAAAGAAGCTCCCCAATCCAATCTGTATCCCGCCCTCTCAAAAAAGAGTAAAGCGTAAAATATTCTTTGGACTTAAAGAAACAGTATTAAGATTTACCATCTGAATAAGAAATAACCCCATTAGGAACTGAGTTTTACAGTGCTGCACAAACTGTGCACATGTAAGCCATATAGATGCTACTGTTCAGCTCTACACATACAGACTACATGTGGCATATAAGCATACACATGACATCTTATTTCTGGACAGGCCAGTATAAGTATTTTTAAGGCTGGTAAACCTGAATAAACCTTTGCATCCAGAAGTATTTTTAAGAAGTTTTTCTCTCTTCATTGGGGGATTTGAACTTCTCATAGAAGGGTGATGATCGCTGAAGAAACCATCAGCAATGTAAGAGCATGGAGCTTTGACGTGTAACCGAGTAGCTCTCATTTCATCATGCATAAATGAGGATCTTGATTTTAAGGAATATCAGATGGTATGAAAGAACACTAATTTTTATAAACAAGAAATCCTTCTGGAAACACAAGCAGGTTATTGAACAGATTACAAAATCTGGAAAACGTAAAGCATATATGCATGTGTGTATATATACACAGGTGGGTGTATATGTGCATATACAAACACATATATATGATAGATCATATATGTATTTATTGCAACATGTAACTGTTTAAGAACATATTTTTCTCTTTTCAAATAAAGGATTTTAATTTAACAGTTACAAAAAAAAAACCAACAAAATCAGAAATAAATCCCCAAAACAAACTAACCAGACCATATATTATAGAACAAACAAAAGTGTTATGCAAATAGTTTTACGTGAAAAGTGAGTTACACACTGGCAGCAGAGGAGCATTGAAACTTATAGTAATAAATAGCTCCAAATTAAGAATTTTCTACAACATATCCAGAAGACAGGACCAGTATTTCTTCCTGTATGACAATCCTGTAGAACACCTTCACTCTTATATATATTTAATTTTATAACATTAAAACAGACACAAGAATGTAGATTGCAAAAGATGCTGGATTCAGGACAGTGTATGTATCATTTTTTGTTAAAAGTCCTACTGGTTTATTCACTAAGGCTAGACAGCAAGTCATATGATACTATTTGGTGTATTTTCTACCATGGTCATGGTCAATAAATGGATAGAATCGAGGACCTGTGGTCCAACCTGCTCTGGTCCAACCCACTGTGGCAGATGGGCAACAAAATATAAGACCACTGTTTGGTCCCCAACTTTGTATCTTGTTCCCTAGAACTGCAGAAGTGGAAACAAGACTGTAGTGTTTTAAGTGACTAGAGAGCAAGAAGTGGCATTTTAACATCAATAAGTTACTAGACCTGTCATAGTACTGCATCAAGAGAGCACACATGGGACCTCACAACTTGCAACATCTCATGGTGTCATTCAGCGAGTCATTGACTTTAGAATACAGGTATGTAATAATAAATAGATCAGTTATGTAATAAGGCAGTGTGTTGAACATGCATTCATCTCGTGGACTGGAATACCACAGAGAGAGATACATGATACTCTACACATTCATTAAGACCAAGTATTTTTGTTTGTTTTTGTGTGTTTGTTTTTCAAGGCTATCCAGGCAAACTCTTCTAGAGCATTTTCTTCTTGAAAAGAACAGTCCTCTGAGTTTTGTCACTTTTCCTCTCCCTTATCAAGAGATGATGACTGGCTTTAAGGAAAAAATAAAGCTGAAAAGGGTTGTTTGTTTTTATCCCCGATTTTGGTTGCATCGTTCTCAAAGTTTCATTTAAAGAATAGTTTTTGATACAGCCAGATGCTGAATCCTCAGGATGTTCCAGATGTTTCCAGATAACTCTGTAGTTTACGGACTGTGGTTTTGTCCAGTGAGCAAAGATCAAAGTCAAAAGTTGTATTTGTGATATGAAAGTGTCCAGTTTCTTCTATAAGATTTACTATCTGAAAGGAAATAAAAGATGCAGTTGAAAATTTCAGCAGTTTTACATCTCCACTGAATGTATTAACATGCTGCTAAGCTTTATATAAAAGCCATAAAATAAGCCAAATTGCCCCAATACTTGCATTATCCTTATCACTCACTTCCTTTCAAGCACAAATTACCGTCCAGACTACAGTACCTTGGTTGTGGGCATTTTCTTAGGTCACCATCAACCATAACACCAGCCTACTCACCTGCTGTTCTGCAAACATTGCCATTGGGAATATATTTTTCAAATGTTAAAAGTAAATCTGCATATTTTCTAAGTCAGTCTTTAAAAAACAACACAAAAATTAGGAACACCCCTCCCAAGCCCAAATAAACAAACGAAAACCCCTGAGGTAGATTTCTGTCTGGAATATTTGCTGTGTTCATAGCTGCTAAACAAGTTACTTTAGCAAATAACTGGCAAAAGCCTTTCTGCAAGCAAGGGAAAGAAATAAATCCTTATAGAAGATACTCCATATCTCACAAAAAATGTATTCAAGAACTCGCACATGAACTGTTAGTTCACATACTGGCAGTTATTTCTTATAACAGACCTAAAGTCTTAACAGACTTAAATCAATTTTAAAACAAATCAGCCATGAAAGACTCATACAAACAGCATAAGATCACTTCTTCTGGTGATTATTCAATCTATTATCACAGCTTTCACTCAAACAGGAAACAGAAGAGCAGTTATGAGTTCTTGAGAAGCATAGGAACTAAAACATCCTCCCTATGAGGAAACACTGAGAGAGCTAGAACTGTTGAGCCTGGAGCAGAGAAGGCTAAAGGTGAATCTTATCAATGTGTACTAACACCTGCAGGAAGGTTGTAAAGAAGATGGAACCGGGCTCTTTTTATTGGTGCCAAATGACAGGACCAAAGGCAATGGGCACCAACAGAGACACGAAAGGATCTGTCTGAACACCAGAAAACACTTTTTCCTGTGACGGTGACCAAGCACTGGCACAGGGTGCCCAAGGGTTTCTATTCTTGGAGATACTCAAAAGCCATCTGACATGATCCTGGGCAACTGGCTCTACAAGTTCTTGTTTGAGCAAGGAGGGTTGGACCAAAAGATCTCCAGAGGTCCCTTCCACCTTCAACCATTCTACGATTCTGTGAAATCATCAGTACTTATCTAATTTGTGCATTTCTGCACATTTGCAGTCTCTCAATTGAAGTCTACATTTTTAGTGGTCAATACTGAATTGCTGTAACGAGTAACTCCAGATTTGTTAAGTTCTTGGATGTGCCTAAAAAAACCCCACTCAGCAACTTGGAAAGCCAAAGCGTTATTTGTCGGATAGTGCTAATGCAGTGTCACACCACTATGGCTGTGACTCTCTTATACACTGTTTCATTCCAAGTGACAGACATCCCAAGTAAAGGCTTTCCAAGAGACAGACATCCTACCCTGAAGTGCACCTCTAAGGTAGTGTCATGGACTGACAGAACATTGCTGTTCTCCAGTCTTTCCAAACACTCCTTCTGCAGCACTCAGGCAGCACTCAGGCTAGGCTCAGTGACCTGTTTGCACCCTTCAGTTTGAAACCCATTTCGTTCTAGGGCTTCCTCAATACCACCACTGAAACACTGCTGCTAGATATTCCTTGCCTGTCTGAGCTTTGTTACTTTGACTGTAATTCTTTTTCCATAGCTGGAGGAGACATGGCTTACTGAGCATACCTTAAAAATGACAAATCTGGTAGAAATACACCCACTTGTAAAAGAACAATGATTTTAAACTAAATCTTTTGTAACTTTCCACTCCCCATTTCATTACATAAACAGATGCTTCTCTCCTCAAACCACAGAAGAAAAGATTACATTTATGATAAATGAAATAACTTTATGTGTATTGTCAGGCATGGAATGACATAGCCCAAGGTGGATTAAACAGAATGGAAACAAGATAAAATAATAAGACCAAAATGTCTATTACAGTAAAAATCCCCCTTTCCAATCACCTCCCATTTTCCAGGTTGGAAAAAAATAAAAGCAAAATCTGTTAATTTGGTTTGCAGCCGTCCAAAATTCTGAAAGTCCTTTGAAATAATTCTGCTCTTATTAACACTTCATTTAAATCTGTTCCTCCTGGCTTTATTTTTTTTCCATATGAGAATTTTTAACCTAAAATTGCCAACTTCATTTGTCCACTTGTTGATTCACAGATTTTTGTAACATTTTTCCATCTCTTACTGTTCTGCATTTAACACAAGAGAAAAAAAAAATCAAATGGGACTAAACTTATTGCTATCAGAAGGAAACCTTGGTGTATGTTCATAGCTGGTGTCATTCTCATTATTTGTCATTCTCATTTTTGGCACTCTCCTGAGCCTTGTCTAAGAGTAGCTGAGGAGGCAATCCAGCCTCCTTTTCTAAAGTTAGGAATCTAATCTCAGGCATGGTCTCTGAATACCCACTGTGTGATAAGTAAGTGGCTGCGCAAGAAGTTTACGTAAGCCTACAATTCTGTCTAATGCTTCCTTGCATTACAGTGGAAGAATACCACCCCTCATAACCCTCACTGCAATATACCGGACTTTAGAAACAAAGATCCTAAAACTGTTAACACATATATTTTTAAACACCACTGTGTATTCTAAAATGTTGACACGCACTTTTATTGCTCAGGTTCTGTTTTGCTATTTCAAGCTCTAGGCCAAGTGAAATTTAAGTATTTTTAACGTATCCCTCATCCAGCCCTCAAGAAATATCACCACTGTGTCATGGCACTTGGTAAATTAGAATTGAATCAACCCCTAAAGTTCTAATAGATGTACAAAAATGTATCAAGATAAATGAAGACAGCTCAATGAAAAACACCTGCCTGTGTCAGTCAATGAGGAACTCGTGACTTAGGGTATTAGCATACGCATCCTTATGCTATTCAGAAATATTTGAATAAAGAATAAAAGGTTGGGATCAGTTGCCAGGAGGTCTGACAGTCACCATATTAAAACTGCAGTACTAAAATGTTTTCATTCCAAGAGCTCAGGCTGCAAAGAACAAAAATATACTATTTGTTCCTGCTGTAGCAAGCTTTGCTCTTCTGCTGTAATATACGTCTCTGTTTACATAATGTCTGTCCAGCTCAGTTTCATCATTATCCATCATAGTATAACTATTTATCTGCCTATCGGTGTTTAAGGAAGACAAAGTGCAACTAATGACATAGTAATTTTTCAATTTATGGAGGGTTTTAGACCATGTGATAGTTTCCAGACCAGCTAGCTGCCCCTTGCAGCAAATTCTCAGAAGATAGTTGCCATCTGAAGTTAAGCATCTTATGGACATGACCAATGTAATTTTCAGCAATGCTGTATATTCTCAATTTCCTCCTTATGCCTGAGCTGCCTATTGCATTGACTTTTACGAGATTTTTCACCAGCTGAAGATATGACTTCTGATGCATCAAAATAAGAGGCAAAGTCTTACCAGAAATCTTATTGCCTTTCACGGAGTCATGCTAACATCATCTGCACTAAAAATGCAGAGTTAGGAACCCAGCTTTACCCAGCCAAATTTGAATACATGGGACATGCAGCATTAACACCAGATTGCAGACTCAGTTATTCCTACTATTTCACTGGAAATCACATGGCTAAAAAACTTTCATCACTGTAAATCCCAACCCCTTTCTTTACAGGGAAAGATGTGGGAGAGAGATGTCTTTTTAAAAGGAAATTTCTGACCAACTTCTGTCTAGCCATATTCAATATTACATAAAAACTGCTCAGGTGATTCTCACAGGACTGATTTCTCGGTAAAATTTTCTCTCTCACCTGCCTTCTCCCTCTTGGGCCATTCTTAAGTATCTAAGTATCATTTTACATCAGGATAGCTTAGCTTCATATCCAGGCACTTGTAGTTCAGTATCACACCTCTACTGTCTCCTCCCTTTTTTGCAGATTTACTTCAGCTTCCTTTAACAAAGTGTCTTCTTGTTGGAAGAGACCTTGAAGATCATGAAGTCCAACTGTTCACCCTGCACTGCCAGGGTGCCTATAGCATGTCTCTCAGTGCCACATCCACGTGTCTCTTAAACACTTCCAGGGATGGGGACTCCACCACTTCCCTGCCTGTTCCAGTGCTTGACAGGCAGCCTCTCTTGAGAAAGAGCCACTTTCTCAAACAGGTACATTTTTCTCATTTCCAACTTAGCTGCATTCTTGTTTTCTATCATGCCTATGGAATTGGTAACAACTGAGACTGCAAAAACCTGTCCTCTCCTTTTCACATCCCTCAGCGTAAGTTTTAAAAGCCAGTGCTCTTGAATGATCAATTCCTGCATTCTACTCTTGCAAGTTGCTTCTCAACAAATTCCCTGAGAGTCTGTGGGTAGCAGACTTTGACATGTGCAAGAGATCATAACCTGCCCTGACATAAGCTATACAGGAACACATAACTTCACCACTAATCCACTTCAACACCATCACCGTCTTTGAAACTCTTGTAGTTATTTACAGGTTTTGGTTTCACTTTTTTTTTGCACTCAACCCTCTTCTCGCATAGTTCCATTCCTTTCCACAGTTTCCATCCTTGCTCTCCTGACTTATATTTCCTATAGTTTCTATATACTGGTATTTCTTGGTCTAGAAGTTTCACATTCCTAAAAAATTTCTCAGATCTGTACTCTATATTTCTGTGCTTACTGGAGGTATTTTACATTAATTACGAATTAGGATGGACATTTAATATGGGATGACAGTTTATCTGTAATGCAGAGAATCAGTGCTTCTCTGCAAGTTATCTGTTCAGTATTGTGAACTGTTCAGTATTTCTGTAAACTGATAAAATCATATGAACTAATAAATTGCAGAATATTAAAGTGTTAAAGGCTTTAAAACTAAACTGCATTATTTGCGTTTTAACAGCATAGACCATTTGCTAGCATAGACTGGCTAACAGACAACTGGTGACTTGGCTCTTCCACTGAATTCTGGTAAACCTCTTGTATTATGCAGTTACCAGCTATCGGTAAAGAACTGCACCACTAGTCCTAGCTGCACAGACAGGTTACAAATCCAGTTTTCACTGAGGCTGTATCGATAGCCTGCACACACTCCAAACTAAGGGAAACAATCTGCAACATTCAGTTCCCCAGGAAACAAAGCCACACTGATTCTATATCAACCTACTTTCTATAACATAACTAATTAAACACTGTTCTATGAGAAGTTATGGACTAGAGTATTAAAATTGTTTTCATGCAAGCTGGGGGGTGAAATTCAATGAATGAATGCTTTGTCTGATAAATACACTCAGGAGAAAGGAAAAAAGACTATCTTTAAAATGCACAAGAATATACTGTTCATTTCTAATTTACTTGGAATAGGATACTCTAAATTTACATGTCAGTTATGTCTCTTCTCACACATTTTTTCCTTGTATTAGTAACTTCCATGAAGCAGATTACAACAGTACTCTCATATCAGATTGAAGAGGCTTTAGCAGATGAACCCGTAATTTTTCTAACAACGGTACATATTTATTTCCCACCAAATACACTTAAATGCTACTAGATGAGAAATAGGATTCTGAATTCAACTTGAACCATCTTACTTGTAAATATTTCTTAGAATGACAGAAAAACTCCAGTTGGAAGGGATTTTGCTAGTCCCAAACCCCGCCCAGAGCAGACTCAGCTACAGGGTCAGATCAGGCTGCCCTGGGATTATCCACTCAGTATTTTAAAAGCTCCAAGGATGGAGACAGCACAGTCTCTCCAGGACTTGGTTCCACTGCTAGACCACCCTCATGGGGACAAAAGTGTTTCTTGCTTGTTTTTGACTTTGCTTGGCATAAAAGGTTTTGATTATGCTTTTCTTTTTCAACATTTCACATAAAGCCACCTAAATCCTACACTCTGCACGTTGTTGATACAGCTACAGTGAAAGCTGGATTCATGGATGAACTGTACAGCTGGCCAATGCTGCAGTTATGTACGGGTAGCCAATAACAGTGTCAGTGGCTACAGAGGTCTACCAGAAGGGAAACCATTCAGAAGCTATGCCTTGAATAACGGGGAAAGTAAGTGCTCGGGAAGCAAAGACAGGGTGCAAATTTACAATATGGGGCATTTTGAGATTCACTTTTTAAGCAAGCTCTCTAAGAATTAATGACTAATGTACAGTGAAGCAGGTGACGCAATTCCTACCTTTTAGTGTCCTGCACAGTAATTTCCCAATGTAGATAAAATTTGCCTCTGCACCGTTCTGAGAGTGTGCTTTGGTTCCCTTTGTAGACAGAAGGGAACTTGGGAAACAACAGTACATTAAATGTGAAGGATAATCAATATGCATTATTATGTGTTGTAACTTACGAAATATGAGAAAGCTATCAGAATTCCTCTTTAACTAAGAATATCCTTAACCAAGGTCTTCCTTTTCACTGACCTCTCAATTGTTTTCTTCCCTTTACTCACAATATTGAGCCTGAATTACTGAACAGATTAATGCTGGGGCCTTAAAAAACGTTTTTGACACATTCACTCAAGTGTTGAGAAATGAGATGAATGATTGCAATAATTCAGAAGTGGTAAAAATTTCCCTTTTTACAGTGTGTCCACAGCTGGCACATAATTGTGCTAAACATATAATAAAACCATCTGTGCTACAGTTACATCTGCTTTGTTAACAGTGCTTATTGTTTAATCTTCACAATTTGTAATCTAATAATACTTGACAATGCTGCTCAAAACAAATAATACTTTGTTCTTACTATTGCATAATCTTTTAATAAATTTACAGCCTTCTTGCTTTGTACATTTTCATATTTTCTCATTCCATGACTTCAGAGACTCAATGAATATACTGTGTTTTTCCCCAAAGTGAGTTGAACTTCGAATTCCATGTTTTCTGCTTGCCATAGCAAACACCTTTAATTGTTTCTGAGAAAACAGTGGTCATTTTCAGGAAAAAGCAACAAGGTTTTTATTGGGTCATGATGCACAGCTGTATGCATTCTCCCATTTTCAAAATTATTGACACAATATGTTTCAGAAATGTAACAATGAACTAGTGAAAAAATGTAGCTTGGATACATACTTTTCAAAATTTGTCATTTAGTGTGACAACACAATTTAATGTGAAAAAATTACCTAAGCTGCACTAAAAGTGGTAATGGGCTGTATACAGATTACACAGACTTGAAGGCTATTCAAACTGATTAGAGTTTTAGATGAAGGCAAAAAACCCCAGATGTTACTTCACAATTTTAATGAGCACACTGTGATATTGCATGAGAGGGCTCCTCACCTGCTGCAGTACATGTCTCTCTCTCAAAGTCATTAATCTTCTGTGGAGCTCTACTAGTTCATCGAGATATGCCTAGAAATAAATTCCACCCCCCCCAATAAACAACTTGTTAATTAAATCATAACTATGTACTTCAAAAACTTCAGATGTTTTAAAAAACAGAACAGAAATTTTATTTTAAATCATCTTGGAGATAATTTTTCTTATTTAGGATCTGGCTTTCTCTTAATACAACCCAACTATAAGTTTTTGTGGGGTTTCCTAGATACTTCATGCCAATGAAAATCTTATTAGGTGGTCTTTATCGTAGAAGATAATCTCTGTATTAAAACTGTGTCAAACAGATTAGGGGTGCCCAAACAGCATCTTTAAAAAACATGTCTTCCCACATAAGATCCAAACCCACAATCAAATCCCTCTTTAAAGCTACATAACAAATCTTCTGTGTCAACAAGAAGATATAAGGGGAGAAAGATTAACTCCACTGTCCTCCTTCCTTATATATCAAACATGTCCCACACTTCTCCACCTAATTATCAACTTTCTCCTTCAGCCTGAGCCATCAGAAACCATTTTTTCTTTTAAGCAGAAAGAGATATAGCACTCAGCTTAAGAAGCCAAAAAGTATATGGATCAGGCCACTGAAATTCTAGCAACAGACATTGAAGCCTTGGTCTACTGCATCACATTATCACAAAGTTGACACTAATACCTGTAAAATATGGAACTTTAATGGAACTTGACCACACTGGGAAATTGTGCTCTGTGCACTGACGCAAGGGCTTAGAGCTTTTACCCATGGCCAGCTGACATGACTTTAAATAAAACTGATTTTCTCAGTGTTAAATGGCAACTGTTGCTTCATATCACTCTGGTTAGCACATTATATCATGCTGACTCTTCCTAATTCTGGAAAACTTTTTTTTTTCACTTTTTTATTTTTCACTTATTTATTGGCTAAGAATACTTAGCTGTGAATTCTCCTTTTCAAAAATAATCCCTTCATCTGTGAAGTGCAATGTAAACTCATGGTGGAGAGTAGATAGAATAAATAATAGATGGCAGATTCCTAACTGGTGACATTTGTCAAACCACTACATGTATTGAAGAGAAGGAAAACACTTTCAGAATAGCACAGAAGAAGAAAGAATTACAGGGGGGAAAAAAAAAAAAAGGAGAGAGAAAGATCTGCACCCAAAGGAACATTATATTCCGTTCTATTCTGGACTAGTTTACTGTTCCCTCATTCTCATTTACCTTATCACAGTCACCATTCCTTATTTGTTTATCAGATTTGTTTTGCTTTACTGGACTTTTCACTTCTAAAACCTGGAAAAGAAAGAAAATCCCATCAAAATCAAATGCATCACTGGATACAATTACATATGAAAAATTCAGTTGTCAGTAAATAACGCAAATCATACCACATCTGGAGAAAATGTACCCAAAACTCAAAACTGAGCTTTTCATTCCTACTCATTTATTTCAGGGAGAGAAAAAAAAAGCAGGTTACAGTTAAAAATGCTGGGATGAAGTAATATTGATATTATTAATTCTTAAAAGAATTCATTTCATGTAATGTAAAGCCTTCTCCACACTTTTTTAAAATCTTTTGCATGCTGGTGGGAGAAGAGGTTTGATTTTACAAATACAAAATGATGCTGAGGTACTTTCCACTGCCTTTGAAATGTCACACGATCAGTATATTTTCCCTATTCTATTTTTCCCAATGGTGTCACATTTCTTCTACAACACAGATTTGAAATATAGTCTTTGAAATGACAGCATAAGTTGTAACTGAAAAAAAAGCATTTGACAGTAATTTCTCCTGTATTTACATAGTACCCTTCCTTCAATACCATACAAAGCAGTTTACTACCACATATACAAATCAAGAATGCTTCATCCAGTACTGTCAAGAAGAGGAAGTCAATAAGCACCAGAATACTGTGCTTAATACGAAAATTTAAGTCAGAAATATTTTGGGAAAACAGAACTGTTGATTGTTCTTCCAGTTTTTACACACACACCACACATTTTTTTGAAGTTAAAAGTAGAGTTTTGAAGAAGATAAATTGCCATGTCATTGCTAACCTGGAACATGACCAGTTCTTCAGAAAACCACCAAAGGACAATAAATGGTGACAGAAGATGGCAGATTTTGTTTCACATTTCATTATATGTAGGATTAACATGACTAGCATGAACCACATTGGACAGTCACAACATAGGACAAAACTCAGCAATTAAAACAAGGAAAAAAGGCCTGTAAGAGCAAATCTTCTAGACTATCACTGCCTCACTGACAGCTTTCTGTAAGTTCCCTCTCATTTCTGCTCTGCTTGGTATAAATCACTAAAATGCCCCATATGATCCCAGGGTGACCAGCACGGTAAGATTACAGCAGGCAGGCAGCTATTTTCCTATATACAGGGAAAGTGGATGGAGATGTGAGTTAATCTTACAAAAGGATTTACACTTATCCAAGAGTGATGCATGGCCAGAAACCAAACATACTTTTCCAAAGCAAAATCCCCATTCTTCGATGCAACACACCCTGGGGTAACTGCTGCACAGGCCAGTGGAAGAAAAAGACTTGTTTTGAAAAAACACAGACCTCTAGGCATAAATCCACTGCCTTTTAGGTGTTTTTCTTGATTTAAAAGGAAGAAGCTTCTGGGTTTCAAATAGAACCTTAACAAGAAGGCAGTATATTTGAAAAAGTTGCTCTTGACGTGTGGTTGAAATCTACCATCTTAACACTCTCAGATGAAACACAGCCCTAATCACATCTGAAGAAGCTTGTAGAATTATTAATTCTATGAATGAACTCAGTCAACACAAACCTAATTTCATCAGTCATCCTCACAAGCTCTGCTGCCAAGTAGAGACTTTTAATGTGGTCATGGTCCATACAATTTGAATTCTCATAATGCTTCCCTAAATTTCTGATTTTCAGTTTGATTATAAAATTCAGCTCTATTATAAAAACGGAGGAATATGACATTCAGTTATATCAGGCACACTGCTACTGTTTGGAGTGTCTAAATGAGCAGGTAGGATTTCTGTTAGATCGCTGAAGGGGAAAAGAAGATGAAAGATGTGACTGACTGAGTGGGCTACTGATATTGTGACTTCCAATTAATTACAGGAGTAGAGGTTACTCTTCATTAAACAACAAGCCATAGACAGGTGTTTTATTTTTCTTGTGCTTATGTCTCCAGTAAATACAATATTCTCGGTCTTCATTGTTTGTTTTTGCCCCCAAAGCCTCCATCTTAAAAACGTTTAAGTTTTGTACAGATCACCTTTGAAAAGCTTACAGAGTTTCTGGCAGATAACATGAATGCTTTATGGACATAGAATCTCCTTCCCCTCTCTGTGTACAAACTACTTCCTAGGGTTTTTTTCTCCACAGTGTATTTGAACTTAACTGACATGAATAATAATGTTTTGGTTTTGCACTTATCAGTAAGCTTATATTGTAAACCTTATTAGAAAAAACACTGACAAGTACGTAGTTCCTGTCAGATAACTGAAGCAGTTAACATAAAAGATATAGTAAAGACTCATCCATAAAATTCACCATCTAAACCACAAACTTTTGTTAATAAATGTAGACACTATTGTAACTATATCAATGCTGTAAGCAGCCATTTATTGCCATCAGTAAATTTCATGACTGATTTGTGTGTGATCTAATTGACACTGAGGGCGAATTATGACTCCCTAAAATGTTACAAATTATGTGTTTTTATAAATGACAATTTTTAAAAAGTTTAATTTTTGTATTTAGACAGCCAAACTTTATTGGTGACTGGGGATGAGGTAACCCTCAAACTCTAATTCTCTTTTGTCCCTGCTAGATTTTGCAGCTCTTGGTTATTTAATTTCTCTTCTCTGAAAAACAGAACTACCCTACTTTCCTACCTCAAAAATTATAACAAAGTTAGCTCTTCTGAATACGGAACTAGTATTCTGATAATGGAGTAAAAACTACCATGTTTTCTAATGAAGTAAAAAATATTGTATCTTCCAGATAAATGCTGGCGTAGAAGAGGGTAAGAGATGAATGAATAAACTCCTGAAAATGAGCCTATTGATGTGAGCTATGTCTACCAACCTGCATCAATTGTACAACTGATACTGCAAATGACAATGCCATTTTGCATTGTTTAACTTACAACACTAATTCATACATTTCTTGAAATACCGATGAAAACATTATTTTCATCTATAGTATTTGTGAACCAGATATTACTCCTTCTGGAAAAAAAGCTCTTATGATAATTTACAGATTAAGCAACTGCACTGAAGTAATCAGAATGTCATTATCAGCTCCCCAGGTCCGCATTTATGAATCCTGACTTTACCTGGTTGTTGCTGGTTTTCAGTAAAGGTGGTGCTGGTTCACGATGTTGTGATGAGGAAGCTGAACTGCTGTCACTGTCACTGCCATCACTCAGACTAACCCTATGGAAAAAACAGACCCAAGAAATCATACCCCCAGACAAAGAACTGTTAATAGGGGTGAATCAAGCTTGCAATTTGAGGTAGGACATGAAGAATAACCCCTTGCTAAGGAAGCCATCATTCATCAAAGTCATGTGGAAGAAAGGCATCTGAGCAGGGTCGCACTCTGGAAAAACCTCTGCGTAGCATGGAGAATGAGGTTGGCTGGCTGCAGTTGGCTGAGACTATATGTCTAGTTAACAACAGCTAACATTACAGAAACAGTCAAGTATTTAGAACATTAAACTGCTCTTCCCAGCGTTCCTGGAGTGAGACTGTATCTTGGTTCATAGCCTTGTAAAGGAGAAAAATGCTTTTTAGAAATACTTTTCTGCTCTTCTAAAAGCTTTCTAAACACCTTGGAGAAGTGTTCCACTGAAAAGTTCCTCATTTCTCGTCATAAGTAACACTCTTTATCCAGGCTAAAATTTAAATTTAAAATTTAACTTAGTTATCTCAGGAGAGGCCACATGAAAGAGCTTACCTTCTAGTCAATCTCACCCGTCATTTATGTAGGAACAACAGGGAATATTTATTTGTTGTAAGGAAAACCAGTAGTTATTTGGTATAAAAAGAAGGTAGAGAAACATTAGCCTTAGGGTTTTGTTAAAAGACTAAAATAAAAGCCCCACACTTAGAGACCAGTTGAGCTTGAGACAATCCTTCATACAATCACCAACATGAACAAATTCTCAGACAACTAATCATCTTGGTCTTTTTCTCCTTGACTCCAGTTGCTAAAGTGCATCAGGGAAGCACCTGACATTCCTTAATGTTTTCCTATCACCTTCCCATCAAAGCAGTAGCTGATGCTAGCACTCAAGTGCTGTGCACTCACAGCAAATCCCTGTGGATCAGATAAGAACCATTACGAAAAGGTTCAAGAGAGGCTTGTTTTAGGATTTTCACAACTTTGCACAACATTCAGATGGAGCTGCAAGCTGCCTGAAGAATAGACGATTTTTTTGAATGCTTTCTTAAGATTGCAGCTACAGTGCAGAAAATTTTTTTAAAAAGTATTTCTGTGACAGATGCTTGCTTTATCTTCTGTCTGTGCTTTTATACATTGCCTACTGCATGAAGTGCAGAAATTACTTGAAATTCAGATTTCACTGATTCTGATCCAATTTAACAACCTAATCTAAAACTGGTAAGCAGAAAGATCTTTAAAATGAGACACTATGTACAGAATAGCTCATCCAGCAATTTTAGCATTTTATGTTATTTATGCCAGAGAGTAATTACGAGTACTTCCCTGAAGTCACAATGGCATGAAATCAAAGAAAGTCAAATGAATGAGGATCATCATAACCATATGGATTAGTGCAGAAATTTGTACTGGGAATGGCTAATTCTCTTTTTAGAAGAGGCAGTTTTACAGGCATATGCTTTAAAAAGAGAGTCCAAATTCTCTGCCCATTTATTACTCATCGCTTTTTAAGAAGATTAGACTTTACCTCATTACTAACAAGCACAACTTCTTTGCCATCAGGCTACTTGCAATCACAAGACACTCACCTGCGACTCCTGCCTCCTCCTCGTGTATTTACAGGTCGTTCCAACTCAGAATCATTGTCTTTCTCATCTGCTTCATCTGATTCATTTTCATTATCATCTGAATGCTCATCTTTCGTTACAGACCTCAACGGACCTGAACACCAGAGACAACAAAATATATGAATTGCAGTGTTCCAGGCAACTCACCCAGCTTTGTTACGATACAAAACTACCCTTCTGACAGTGTTGGGAAGGGAGTCTTAAGCATTAAACAAATGAAGTAACACACTTGGGGCTTGTGTTGCAGAGACTTATCCATGAATCATTTACTCACAAGAGCAACTCAGTCAGCTTCAAAAGACGTGCTCATGACAATGAAGTGATTTGAATGTTGAAGTGCTTGCACGATTGGTCCCCTGGACCACAGCGGAAGTAAAATACTGTCATGGCAGGAGAAATCAACTATTACTGTAATATTATTATTCCTTTGCATTGCTGAGTTTTAGCATTTTTTGCTTTCTCAAAGGGTATTATATGCAAGTAAAGATCTACAGGGACATACTGATCAGTAGTAGTACATTTGATAGGTTAATCCATGTACTGAGAAGCACAGTCTAACAAATTCTAATTCATACTGGCCAAGACAGTCTTTGTCTTCCTGTTTTTAATATATTTTGCTTTAGCTGCTCCTTTTATTTCAGGGTCAATTTCTGGTCAAGTAAGCACTTTGCCAGTGTTCATGTGTAGAAGCACATCAATACCACGTAACACCATGCTATTCTCTTTTCCTGAATTAACAGAATGCACAAAGCTTGACTTGCTCATAAAACTGAGTTAAATTCAGTTTGGGATTTTGGTTTGATTTTACTCAATTTATTTTGCTGTGAAAGGCAGTTACAGAAAGAAGAACATGTTTAACATACCTGGGAGATGTAAAACTACAGATGCTAGAAATAAGAATGGGCAAAACCAGCTTAGAGGAGGGAAGGAAGCAAGACTTATGCCACAGGGCATTTAACTATGAAGCACAGCCCATATGAGACATGATGCAGCAAGTAAAAGCAACAGTGATGGCTGCAGGAACAGCAATTTCTATTAGGGTCCTGCCATTCCTTCAGCCCAGGAAACACAAAGTACTAATGTGAATGCAGCAAACCTCAGAGTGTTCTTCAAACAGAGATGAAGCTTGCAACTCTCTGTTTGCTAATGGGGAAACAAAGTCAAGGAGTATTATCCCTGGTCACTGCCAGAAGAGATGTACCTCTGTCTATCATGGTTGTACTCCTAACAGGAGGGTGTTCCCTTCGTGGATTATTCCAGACCTAGCAAGGCTTAGGTCACGAGCATTTTCTTCAAAGCTGATGTTGAGAAAGATTTACCACTGAGGTTGCATTAGAACTTTGATAAACTGGCACAGCTTGGTCAGGTTCAGATCAATTTTTTCCCTTCTTTTTTATTTTTAAACCCTAAGGTTGGCCAGGAATAAGCTCACTTGGTACTGATCGGCAAATAGAGTGGACCAGACACTTGTACAGGCAACAAGGAATGGGGAGCTGTACTGAAGTGCTTCTTGGCCACATGACCACTGCTGACCTGCAGAAGCAGCTGATCCAAGCTTGATTTTCTGTTCTGTTTGGGTCTTAGGCAGACAATGCTCAGCTATTTGCAAATGGTAACTTGTAGTCTCACTGAATATCTAATCTTCTTACCTTGAAGAATGGAAAGAACTTCCCTTGGCTTTTAAAAGGAGCAGTAAAAAATATATTCCCTCTAAAAGGAGGGAGAGGGCAATTTCAGCAGCATCAGCACAGGGATGAAGGAAGAATTTGCTCATCTCGATATTCTGGAATTTTTTACTGGCCAGCTTGACTGCTGAGGTAAGTTAACGAGAGAGAGATAAGGTACACAGAACTAAATGAATTGAGGTAAAGGGTTAGAAAAGATAATTAAGTTATAAATATATGAAGAAGGATTCCATGTTTCAAGACAGCTAAAAACTTAGAACTCGAGGATATTTCCACAGCTAGGTTCAGCCTAGAAAGGCTAGTTTCCTTACTCGTTACTGGGCAAAGACACTAACAATCGCCATCCCAGTCCTACTGAAGATGGTCATCTTTGCAATGAGAGTGGATAAGTCTCACTCCATGCCACTGGCCAAAGTCAGCTTCTGAGAATGTGTCTCATCTCCACAATGTACAGGAGGAAGAAAATGATAGGAAAGACTTGGTAAAGTACAGATGAAAGGAAAGTGAAATCATACTATTAATGAAAGAGCAGAGGAAAAGGTCAGAGAAGAGGTAAGACAATAAACCAAAATCTAATTTTGTAAGGAAATTTAGTATGATATATCACAGAATAATAGGATCATTTAGGTTGGAAAAGACCTTTACAATCATCAAGTCCAACTGCTAACTTAACACTGCCAAGTCACCACTAAACCATGCCCCTCAGCACCACATTTACATGTTTTTAAATACTTCCAGGGATGGTGACTTCACCACTTCCCTGGGCAGCCTGTTCCAATGCTTCACAACAGTTTTGGTAAAGAAATTTTTCCTAATCCCCAATTTAAATGCCCCCTGGTGCAGCTTTAGACCAGATCCTCTTATCCTTTCCCTTATTAATAGGGAAAAGACACCAGTAGCCACCTCGATACACACTGCTTTCAGGTAGTTGGAGACAGCAATAAGGTCTCCCCTCAGCCTCCTTTCCTCCAGGCTAAACGCCAGTTCACTCAGCTGCTCCTCATAAGACTTGTGCTCTAGACCCTTCACCTGCTTTGTTGCTCTTCTCTGGACACGCTCCCTGGACACGCTCAATGTCTGCCTTGTACTGAGGGGCCCAAAACTGGACACAGTACTCAAGGTGTGGATTTACCAGTGTCAAGTACACGGGGACAGACACTTCCCTCCTCCTGCTGGCCACACTATTGCTGATACAAGCCAGGATGCCATTGGCCTTCTTGGCCACCTGGTCACACTGCTGGCCTATATTCAATCAGCTGTCGACCAGCACCCCCAGGTCCTTTACTGCTGTGCAGCTTTCCAGCCACTCCTCCCCAAACCAGTAGTGTTGCAGGGGGATGTT
>NW_010413224.1:23220-26976 GCF_000710305.1 Buceros rhinoceros silvestris | reverse complement strand
TCGTGCGGGGCGCCGTCCCAGCCACTCCTCCCCAAACCAGTAGTGTTGCAGGGGGTTGTTGTGACCCAAGCACAGGACCCGGCACTTGGCCTTGTTAAACCTCACACCACAAAACAGGAACTGATAGCTGTGCTTGCAAGTCACCCAAGCATCAGTTCTTAAATGCATTTTTAAATGGAAGCAGAAAAAATACCAGCACACATTCCTCATGATCCCTACATAACCTGCTCTCCCAAGAGTAAACTAACTCATTATTCTTACCTATGTCTGTTTTACCCAGTATAGCAGAGGGCCATTTTATCCATGATACTCCCTTGCTCTGTTCTGGGACAATCAGACAGTCCTGTCTCAAGTTGCCAGCAGGCTTATTCCTTTTTCTTGGAGATCAAGGAACTTGGACACCTGAAAAACATCCATCACTGACAGCCCCATATGCATTGAACAACCTGTCATTCAGACAAGTTTTAACTAAACATAGACTATGAATGGGCCTCTGCATAGGCATTTTGTACCCAGCTTGCTCACTTTTTTAGCGAACTTTCCTAACAATCGGCTAAGCAATTTTTAAGTCACAGAAATCTTAGGATGGCAAGGAACCTATAAAGGTCACCTAGTCAAACCCCCCTGCAGCGAACAGGGACATCTTCAGCTAGATCAAGTTGCTCAGAGCCCTGTCCAGCCTTGACCTTGAATGTTTCCAGGTATGAGGCATCTATCACCTCTCTGGGCAATAAATCTCCCCTCTTTTGTTTTAAAATCATCCCCCCTTGTCCTGTCTCTACAGGACTTGCTAAAAAGGCTGTGCCCATCTTTCTTACAAGCCTCTACTTTTAAACCCCTTGTCCTGTCTCTACAGGACTTGCTAAAAAGGCTGTGCCCATCTTTCTTACAAGCCTCTACTTTTAAATACTGGAAGGCTTTAGTGATCTGTCCCTGGAGCCTTCTCTTCTCCAGGCTGAACAACCCCAACTCTCTCAGCCTCTCCTCACAGCAGCGGTGTTGCATTCCCTCTGGTCATCTTTGTGGCCCTTCTCTGGACCCTTTCCAACAGATTAATGTCTTTTTTGGGCTGAGGACTCCAGAGCTGGATATAGCACTCCAGGTGAAGTCTCACCAGAGCACAGCTGAGTGGCAGGATCACCTCTCTCAGCCACACTTCTTTTGATGAGACCCAGGATACAATTGGCTTTCCAGGCTGCAAGAGCACTTTGTTGGCTCATGTCCAGCCTTTCATGCACCAGTACCCCCAAGTCCTTCTCCACAGCGCTCCTCTCAATCACATCATCCCCCAGCACAGACTGATACAGAGGACTGCCCAACTCAGGTGCAGAGCCTTGCATTTGGCCTTGTTGACCTCATGACATTCACGTAGGCCCACTTCTTCAGCTTGTCCAGGTCCCTCTGGATGGTGTTCCCTGCCTTAGGCATGTCAACCGCACCACTCAGCTTGGTGTCATCTCCAAACTTTCTGAAGGTGCACTGGATCCCACTGTATGCAATTGATGAAGATATTAAACAGCACTGGTCCCAGTACAAACCCTCGAGGGACACCGCTTGATGTCCAGATGGAGATCGGTGACAAGTCATTGACCACTACAAGCCTTTTGTTTCTAGCACTGATAGCAATGTCACTATTCATCTTCTGCTCTTTGCTAACAATTTAAAATTCCATTACAACCTAAGTGTTTGAGGTAGAGTAGTTAAGGGGAAACTGAAAATGAAGAGCTGTCCAAGAGCAAATCTTCTTGGTAAGGAAACAGAAGTATGAGAAAGCTCCAAGGGCAGAATAACTCAAAGAACCTCAGGTTAGCCCTCTGCTTCTGCAAAAAGAGGTGAATAGAAGTTCATGCTGTGGTTTTCTGACACTTCAGTGAGCACTGGGGTTCAAATGCAATGCAAAAAGAGTGACGGCCCTGACAAATAACTTTTAATTAGGGAGAAAAGCATGGGTTCTGACCAGAGTACAACATACAGTGTGAACATGCCATGGTATGCTTGATGCTTCCACCCTTTGATAGACGAATGTGCAGCCTGGGCAATGAACACCCTCAGTTAGCTGGAACAGCCAGAAAGAAGCAGTAATCACTGTTTACTGTGGCAAGAAAGAGGAGACATATAGACCACTTACACTTTAGAGTTTCTCATGTCAGAGGAAAAAATCACCCATGTGTTCTGGAGAAAGTACAAAAACTTGACAGTCTGTGGTATGTCTTATATATAACCCATAAGAGATGGATGTATCTGTTCTGCTCAGAAGAAAATACTAAGTTACCAGGTATTTGCCCACTGTAAGATAACAGATATAAGAATGGGTATGCAAATCTTTTGGCTTGTAACGGACAGTTCACACCAGTAATGGGGTTTTCAAGAAAGCAAAAGGATTTCAGCAAGAAGAGGTCCTCTTTAGTCTTAAGTAAAAATCAAATGCCTGAATTCAGTCATCACCTTCAGTTGACTTCAAATCCTGCTCTTTCACCTGAAGTAATGCTGCTAGAACACATTAAACCAAACCAGTATCAGTCACCTGCAGAAAGGCAGTAGGACAGATATACATCATGTTGAATCAGATGCATGCATAAGATCTATTTAGAAACAAACCGTCTGCCTGAGGCACTAAAGTATTTTCATAACTTTAGGTCAAGTCTACCACTGAGGAACATAAGTAGGTAAAACAAATGCAGTGTTAATTAGTCAAAATTATTTAGTCAAAAGCTGCTTTTTTAATGCTCTTGATCCAAAGAACAAAACAAAAGCTGATTAAGAATATATCAGTTGTACAATCTTATAAACCTGGGAAAAAGGCCAAGCAGGAACTAAGTAATTTAATAGATCATGTAGAATGAATCTGAATTTATTTACAGTAAACTTGCCTTAGCTTGATCTGTGGAAAGAAAAATGCATTTTTTTACTCAATACCAAGTAAACTGTAATTATTAGCCAAAATGTAAACTTAAAGTCAGCTTAAAGTCTAAACATCATCTCATCAAGCTATACTCCAACATTTAATAGCAGTCCTGGCTAACTGGGGAGCTAACCTCCAAGTTGACTGGAGGTTAGCAAATGTCATGCCCATCTACAGGAAGGGCCGGAAGGAGGATACGGGAAACTACAGGCCTGTCAGTCTGACATCAGTGCCAGGGAAGGTTATGGAGAACATCATCTTGAGCGCCATCATACAACACATACAGGACAACTCAGGTGAGCAGGCCCAGTCAGCAGGGGTTTATGAAGGGCAGGTCTGGTTTGACCAACCTGATCTCCTTCTACAACAGTGACCTGTTTAGTAGATGAGGGAAGAGCTGTAGATGTTGTTTACCTGGACTTCAGTAAGGCCTTTGACACTGTTTCCCATAACATTCTTCTGCAGAAACTGGCTGCCTATGGCCTGGATGGGTGTGTACACTTCACTGGATAAAAAACTGGCTGGATGGCCAGCCCTAGAGAGTGGTGGTGAATGGAGTGAAATCCAGCTGGTGGCCAGTCACAAGTGGTGTTCCCCAGGGCTCGGTATTGTTGCCAGCTCTCTTGCACAAGTTATCAGTGATCTGGATGAGAGGATTGAGTACACCCAGAGTGAGTTTGCAGATGACACCAAGCTGGGTGGGAGCATTGAACTGCTTGAGGGTAAGGAGGCTCTACAGAGAGATATGGATAGTCTGGATCAATGGGCCAAGGCCAGTGCTGTGAGGTTTAATAAGGCCAAGTGCCGGGTCCTGTGCTTGGGTCACAGCCACCCCCTGCACCACTACCAGCTTG
>NW_010413224.1:13465-22990 GCF_000710305.1 Buceros rhinoceros silvestris | reverse complement strand
GATGAGTGTCCTCTTTGCCGTACAAAAAACTGGCTGGATGGCCGGGCCCAGAGAGTGGTGGTGAATGGAGTGAAATCCAGCTGGTGGCCAGTCACAAGTGGTGTTCCCCAGGGCTCGGTATTGTTGCCAGCTCTCTTGCACAAGTTATCAGTGATCTGGATGAGAGGATTGAGTACACCCAGAGTGAGTTTGCAGATGACACCAAGCTGGGTGGGAGCATTGAACTGCTTGAGGGTAAGGAGGCTCTACAGAGAGATATGGATAGTCTGGATCAATGGGCCAAGGCCAGTGCTGTGAGGTTTAATAAGGCCAAGTGCCGGGTCCTGTGCTTGGGTCACAGCAACCCCCTGCAACACTACAAGCTTGGGTAAGAGTGGCTGGAAAGCTGCACAGCAGTAAAGGACCTGGAGGTGTTGGTCAACAGCTGATTGAATATGAGCCAGCAGTGTGCCCGGGTGGCCAAGAAGGCCAATGGCATCCTGGCTTGTAACAGCAATAGTGTGGCCAGCAGGAGGAGGGAAGTGTCTGTCCCCGTGTACTTGACACTGGTAAATCCACACCTTGAGTACTGTGTCCAGTTTTGGGCCCCTCAGTACAAGACAGACATTGAGCATGTCCAGGGAGCATGTCACAAAGCAGGTGAAGGGTCTAGAGCACAAGTCTTATGAGGAGCAGCTGAGTGAACTAGTCTCAAGCTGCACCTGGGGAAGTTTATACTGGACATTACAAAAAATTTCTTCACCAAGACAACTGTGAAGCATTGGAACAGACTGCCCAGGGAAGCAGTGAAATCACCATCCCTGGAGTATTTGTCTCAAGCTGCACCTGGGGAAGTTTATACTGGACATTACAAAAAATTTCTTCACCAAGACAACTGTGAAGCATTGGAACAGACTGCCCAGGGAAGCAGTGAAATCACCATCCCTGGAGTATTTGAAGACATGTAGATGTGGTGCTGATGGACATGGTTTAGTGGTGGACTCAGCTGTGCTAGATTAACAGTTGGACTCAATAATCCTAAAGGTCTCTTCTAATCTAAATGATTCACTTATTCTGTGAATCTGAAGTAAATACTGTACACTCTAAAAACTTCCCAATTGTATGAGAAGATCATGGCCCTTTGAAAGGTTTCATATACAAACATCCTTGTGCTTCCTGTGCAAAACCACACCTTCATGAGCAGGGTTTCAGATGGAGCCAGGTGCCATGCTCCCTAACTCTGCAAAAGGATAACCTCAGAATCAGAAACCATTTTGAATTTAGCATCTGTCAAGTGACTGGCATGTATTTAGTCCTTCAAATACACTAAATTTGAATTTCATGCCCTTCACACCCTTTTCTCAGATACACATTTTTTTCCCCTTTTACTTTGCCCTTTTAGCCACTTCTGAAAACAACCCAAGGAAAAGTTTCTAAAGCAAAACTGTGGCCAGTTCAGGCTGTGAAAGGCAGCAGAAAAAGAGTAATGAGATCCCACCAGTTCTGATTTTATTGACCCCTTCATTTCACACAGTCTTTTCAATTTATTTTCTTTTGTTGGTACCTTGTTGTCTGCTGGTTTGAGATGGTGTAAAACTGGAACTGGAACTGGAGCTGGAACTGGCAGGACTGGGCTGTTCAGACTTAAAAGGAAAAAAAAAAGTAACATGGTAAGAAACATTTTTGCCTAAACTTCTTACTTTTAGTTACTGCCTAAGGCATGCTGTCAAAAAAAAAAATCTATGAAAAATCTTTATTTCAGGTGTCAGTGAGGCAAATGTGAAAACGGCTATGTGCTCAACCTACACATGTGCTACTACATTATGTCAGGTCCTTACTAAAGCCAATATTCTCACAAGATAGTTCCCACGACCTTCTTTGAAATGCTATACAACATGAAAGCCTAAATGAATTTATAACAGGCCTAAGGCTCTTGTGTCCTTATCATACTGTAGTTGCAATGTTTTCTGTATCAGTAGATGATATAGTAGAACAGAAAAACAGAAGAATGGAACAGACCACATTAAATGCCAGAAAACCTCAGACAGATTTATTTCTTCTTCCTTAGAGAAGAAGTCTTAAGATGAGGATTCAAAATAAACTTTCCTGCTGTTACTGAATTTCTCCTTATCCCAGTACTTGCTATATGTATTACAACCTTACAGATTGTGATAGTGATTGTACCAGAAAGATTGCATTGTTTCACAGAGAATTATGTGGAACCCACAGATTACAAGAGAACTTGATTTTAAAAGTGTATTTGTTAAAATCACTTTACATTATTTACAAACAGTTCTATACACTGTTTTTCCGCTATTGTTTAAAATGTATTTTTCTCTCTTACATTCAATAAAATTCCTAAGGTCTATCACTTCAACTAAAAATTCTGTATAATTTTACATAGTGGTTATGGGTTATGACAGTTGTATTGGAAAGTCTTGCATCCTCCTCCCATGCTGTATGTCTCCATACAATTTTTTGCTGTTTCTTAGGTTCAGTGGCTTGAAGTTCCTGGGTGTCTGTATATGCTTGCAAACTCATCTGTGTGTTTGAGGTAAAGAATGGGTCTGATATGCTAATAGGTGATGCTAACACAGAAAATAAAATAAGGAAGTGTCCATACAGAAGGAATGGTGAAAATCAGGTTAGGACATTAGTGACCTGAACATCTACTATTGAAGAGAAAACCTGCCTACACTCAAGATTTTATACAACTGTGTTATCATGACATGTTATCCAGGCTAGCAAAAGTTACCTGACTCTGTACAGAATCTCTCATAATTAAGTTAGAACTAAACTGTTATCAAAAATATCAGGAGCAATATCCAGTCACTGTAAAACAGTGTTCATGCACACAGGCTACTTAAGACTAACAGTTTCTTTTTCTCCATAAATCAATCTATTGTTGCCTTTCATAGTAAGTAGGCAGATTTACAGTCTTTTACTGCATTTTCTCACAGTGAGAGATGCCTATTTGGGCAACAGAATGCTTGAGAAAAACACTGTTAACATCTGCTCTCCTCAAATCAACACCATCTCCAGTTCTTACAGACACACAGTCAAAACGCAAACTCGGGACCAGACTGTATGAATACATACAGCTTGTATACAGGTGAATCAACACTGTGCAGGAAAACCCAACCCAACCAACAACCATTTCTGAGTACTAACAGAGATTCTTACATGGTCCACAGCATCAGTTGGTTTTAGAAGACACTGCAGAATCACTTGACACTGCTTCAAAAAAATCAGGTAACTCTGAAAAAACTTGTGGGTTTTGTTTTTTTTTTTACTGCCTGAACTTCTACGAAAACCCTACAAGCTTTATAGCTGTAAAACAAATATGATAACATCAAATAGACCGCGCCAAAGAAAAATAAGAGTCAGTGCAAACTTGAAAAACATCACTATTCTCAAAACTAATTTCAGCCTTTCAGCTTCAGGTTACCCTTAAACATATGATTTATCTGTTACTTCTTGCTTTTTGCAACAAAATTACTACCTGACAACTGGTTTCTGTAGATTTCCATCGACTGTATTTTCACTTCATTAATTTCAACATGAATTTTAACTTGTCTAAAATCCATTCTTTTAAAAAAGTTACAAATACTAAAAGACTATCATATTCCATTCAAAATACTTGAAGACGTGCTAAAACTGTACAAAAAAAAAATCAGAGGTGCAGAGATATTTGTCATCTACTTTATTTCTAAACCAGTTTACTGGAAATGAAAAAAAAAATAAGAAAAAGGCCTGGTCTCATTCACATAAGACATTCAAACACCAGTAAAATTCTTACATGTCAAAATCTAGTCCCAGCATTAACTACTTGAGACAGGATCACAAGAAGGAATGGATACGTATACATATAAAGTTGTTTATATACCTTCCTGTTAAAAAAAATTTTGCTCTGCTTTAACAAGATCTCTTTGAGAAGCCAAACCACATAAAGTCCCAGTGGAACACAAATAATCATTCATACTCTTTTAAAAAGGGTTCTTCATGCCTCTTGAAACAATTCACATCTTCCTTAAACTGCCATGTCTGAAAACGTATTCCAAGAAATACAGATTAGTATAAATGGTCAAATTGTTAAGTATCAGAAACTAAACCTATTTTTTTTGAAGGAGAAATCTGAGGTGAGAGAATACCCAGAGGAAACAGCTGCTTTTAACATAAGATTTAATGTTATTAACAGAAAATTATTCCAGAAGAAACTAAAAATACCATATATGAATATAGATCAGTGCCAATGCTTCTAGTTACCAGAGGGTATCTTTTGTCACCTAAGCAATGTTTTTTGACAGTTTTACAGGGTGTTATCCCAAGGACTTAGGTATTTAAGGCTTTATTTGCTTGGGCCTTCTGCTCTTACCCACTGATTACTAATCACCAAACAGATTTTTTTTTTTTTAATAGGTCTGAAATTAGCTAAAGGGTGTCCTTCAACAATAAAAGCTTAAGACAGTACCAGAAAAGAGCTTCTCTCATATGTCCTTTTCTTGTTTTACTGGTTTTCTCTTCCTGCAGACAAGCTAATGAGAGGCTGGGCCCAAACTGTTCATTAGTGCAATGACCCAACATGATTTATCGCATTCTGAGACAGTCTATTTCGTTTTAGTGCTCTCACACTGATGCACAGGACACACTGGCTTCTTTATTAGGCCCAGCTGAGTGATTCTATGCTTTGAAACTGGTTGGCAAGTAAAGAGGCTTTTCTTTTACTCAATTTTTCCCTGAAAAGGTACTTTTTTAACCAGCTCTAAATCACTTAGCTTCTGTAATTTTCAAATTCTTGTCTGTTTTTACAAGCAATAAAACAACTTACTCTTGAGCTGCAAACTGTTTTCAGGCAAACTCACTTGTTTATGACATTTAATATTTCATGGTTATCTGGGTTCATATAACTTCTAAAAATAAACCACATTTCAAGCTCCTTATTTACATTAAAATTAGAAAACATCTTTATGTGGGTGAGAATGACTTTACTTGTCTCCCCAAAACCATTTTTAACAGAAGCTTAAATTTTATTTCAGGAAACAACATTTTAATGATGTACTAATATCCCATTTCATATCAGCCAGTCTACATATTTAGTATTTTTATGCACAATAGTCCAAAGATTTATGTTTCCCTGTGTCATACATACTGAAAAGTCTATCCACTTAAAACTGCTTATAGCTAAGTATTACTTTCACTTCAACTTTGTCCAAAGTTAGCTTCTCAGGGAGCAGGAACATGCTCCACCCAGGACAAGCCTTCTACTCTAATTGGACTCCTGTACTTAAAATTTCTACTGCCTCTTAATAGCCCTGTCATTGATCACCACCTCACCTTTTAGTAGAGTAATCCAACCCATCTGTACCCCAAAGAACTGAAAAACCTCACCTCATCCACCAAGTGTCCACATCTGCTACCACCAAGGAAAGACACTATTTGGCATGTGATACCATAAGCCTGAATCAAGCTGCCTGCACCCTGCCCAAACTGTCTATCACCACATCTCCTGTCAAGCTGCTACATTAGCAACTAAATTCCAAGGCAGGATAAAACTGCTCCTCTTCAACCATTCACAAGCCAGCTTGCAGACTGCAAGCTCATAGTGAAGATGGAAGAACAGAGGAATGGAGTGCGAAGCAGAATTATTTTTTTTTATAGAAATACAAATATTTATTCATAACTACAATATTTAAGGAACTAAAGAATTATTTAGATAAGCAATTTAAGATTAAGGAGATGTAAACTTTAATCGGGAAATGCCAGATTATTGATTTTTGAGAGGAGGCAGAGGCAGTCATTTGGCAGAGATTGTGACCTTAGGTATTGATACAACCAGCTGTCTTAATTATTTAGAGTAACTGCAAACAAAAAAAAAAATCTGCATCACTGATGGAGAATGAGGTTATGTGTTTAATTAAGTTGAGTCTGTATCCGCTATCTGGGCAAGTTCATGGGCCCTGACGGGATGCACCCATGAGTGCTGTGGGATATGGCAGACATCATTGCGAGGACACTCTCGACAATCTTTCATTGATCATGGTGACTGGGAGAAGTGTCCAAACGTTGGCAGAAAGTAAGACTCCTGTCTTCGAGAAGGGCCAGAAGGAAGCCTCACCTTGATCCCCGTGAAGGTGATGGAGCAACTGACCCTGGAAAATATTTCCAGGCACTTAAGGATGAGAAAATCATCAGTAGTCATCAGCATGGCTGCACCAAGAGGAAGTCATGATCGACCAACTTGACAAACCTCTGTGATGAAATGACTGGCCTGGCAGATGAGAGGAGCAGTGGATACCATCTGTCTGGATTCCAGTAAGGTTTTCAACACTAACTTCCCTAAGATCCTCATAGACATGCTGTTAATGCAGAGGCTGGATGAACAGACAGTCATGTGGATTGAAAACTGGCTGAATGGCTGGGCCCAGAGGGTGGTGATCTGTGGTGCAAAGCCTGTTGGGAGGTCAGTACATAACAGTGTACCCTAAGGGTCAACACTGGATCCAGTTCTTTTTAACATCTTCGTTAGTGACCTGGGTGATGGGACAGAGTATAACCTCAGCAAGTTTCCTGATTACACAAAACCAGAGGAATGGCTGATATGCCAGAGGACCATTCTGCCATCTAGAGGGACCTTGACATGCTTGCAAAATGGGCCAGCAGAAACCTCATGAAGTTCAACGAGAAGGGTTGAAGTCCTGCACCTGCGGAAGAACAGCCCCATGCACCAATATACTTAAAGGGCCACCCAGCTGGAAAGCAGCTTGGCAGAAAAGGACCCGAAGGTCCTCGTGGGCCTTATCAATGTATCTAAATACCTGAAGGGAGAGTACGAAGAGGACAAAGCCAGGTTCTTTTTAGCAGTGCCCAGTGTCAGGGTGAGAGGCAATGGGCACAAATAGTAACATGGGATGTTCCCTCCGAACAGCAAGAGACGCTTTTGTGTTGTGAAGGTGACCAAGCAGAGGCACGGGTTGCCCAGAGAGGCTCTGAAGTCTCCCTCCTCAGAGGTAATAAAAAATGTCTACAGGTGGTCCTAAGCTCTAAGTGACATTGCTTGAGCAGGGGAAATGGACCAGATGATCACCAGAGGTCCCTTCCAACCTCAACCAGTCTGTGATTCTGTGAATCTGAAACAATTCTTCATTTAATAATGAGTAACTAGGAAAGACCTTATGCCAAACATTGTAATTGTTTTGTCTGAACAAGTACACTGGATTAAAGAGGACTTGTGTTTCTTTAGACACCCACTGAAACATGTACCTCCTTTTGAAAAAAATCCTTTCCCTTCTACATTTAAGTAGTATTTTGCCTTAGCTTAAAAAAAAAATTGAGACACTGCTAACAGAAAAAGTCAGAGATACTCCAGCTGATATAAGGGAAGACTCCTGCACAGGAGACTGAGCTAACACATGTGGATAAAAAAATTCTTCTGCAGTACACTGTACAATACAGCTGAAAGATTAAACACTAGTGAAGGCTGTTGCCTGTAGGAAATATTTTTGCTGAAGAAACCTTACTGGTAAGAGTGGAAGACATATAGTAAAGCTGGCAAAGTACAGGAAAGAAGATTATGGTTTCTCATATAGAGCAGCTGAATATTACAGTTCCCTTGGACCTCATGCCTACGAGATAATGTATAAACTGAAGATAAAACAAACTAAAAATGTGTATGGTCACATAAGTATGAACATGGTTCTTAAACTGAAAGATGCAGAGTGCAAACTGACGGAAGTTCTCATTGGGTAACCCCAACAAAGAAGGATGAAACTGTTCTGAATATGCAGGTAATCCTGGCAAATGTTGGCAATGACTGGGATATATAAAGTCTTAGGATTTTCAAAATTGGCTCTAAAACCTGCATTAATTCAACCAGAAATCTCCAGAAATGTGTGAAAAATTATCAATATTTCTGGAGAATTAATACACTCTGAATTACATGAAAAAGAGAACCACCAAAATGGGGCCCACTGCTGGAAGATTAAGGTATCCTAAATAAATTACTTGTTTGAAGAATATTGCTTATCTTGTTCTCTCAGTGGCAGGAAAACCCTGTGACTGTCACTCTCTACTATGGTAAGTGTGGAAAGGGCAAACTAAGCTACAAACACTCAGATAGTTATTTTGGGGGAGTCTGATTTCACAATTTTTAAACTTTCCTTTTGAGAACATTGTATACATAAATGTCTCTCGTAAGAAAAAAAGATAAAAACGTGTTTTAGAAAGGAAGTCCAACCCTCAATTTTAGTAGTACATACAAACTGGAAAATTCAGCCTAGATACTAAAGCCAATACGAGAGCTTCAATCAACTAACCTACATTTTCTGCTCTACTTCTACCACAGTAATGGTAGAACATAGGTGGTAGCTGTTCTTGACAAGCCCTGACAGCTGCGGTATTGGAAGCCAACATTTCCCAATTCTCTTCTCTTGCCCTGTTTTCTCTCCTGTGCCCTACTATACGTATTAGCATTGAGAAGGGTAGATGTTGATGCAGTCCAGTTCACTGTTTGAGACACTGAACAGACAGTTTGCTGACACTTTCAGTGCAGTAAGAAGGTTGTTTGCCTAAATTCTCGTAGATCTGATGTCCTGACATTAGAAATTCATGCACTTATGCACTGAAATTCATTTTAAAAAAATAAGCAGCTGGAGAACTCTCGCACCACATGTTGAACTTCTTTTATGGATGTTATTCTGTACTATGGTACATTTACTCAACATTAGAGATGTGGTCTTCTCAGCAAGTTCTCACAGACTTCGCATGTTCAACATAGTTCCTCTCTCTTACAGAGCTCAAATTCTGTAGAGTGCTCCTGGCATGAGCCTATACTAAACATTTACTAAGCACAAACTTTGGTATTTACTTGATGTGTATGACCTCAACAATCTAAACATATGAAAAACAACAGCTTTTCTTGTATAGTGCTGCTGCACAGTCCCTATGCACTGTCTTTGCTATTGCAGACTGCTGGTTTCTAAAACCATGACCCAGAAAATGTAAAAATTTTGTCCAAATTTCACCATAGACTACAGAGAGATCTAGTGCAGCTCTTCCAAGCCATCTTTGTGGGCCTTGTCAGTTTTACAGAAAGCCTCACTACATATACTTTTTTCTCAAACCTAACTCCTGGGATTTAAATGATTATGTGAAAAATCTCCGCTTTCATTTCTGTACATTGCAGTTTCAGTGAAGAACTGTAGAGAGAAAAAAACCAAAAGTCTACATTGTACCCTAAAAAATTCTTCAGTCCCTAAAACAAAACGAAGCCTCTCAAACTATTTTTCAAAGTGTCATAATTTTTAAGCCAGTCTTGTGATACTGCAGACGGAACAATCATTTTTAGATATCATGGCTGGTAACAGTTTGCTCTACATACATTTTTCTCTACCGATATTTCTGAGGCACCTGTCACTATGGTTCCTAAGCATTTGCTCTATGATAATATTAACATGTATTTGTCTAGTAGTTTCAGAAAATAGCATGCCTATTATATACACAAAGAACTATACAATGCTGATTCTGTGAGAACAAAACACAGCAGATTCC
>NW_010413224.1:0-13344 GCF_000710305.1 Buceros rhinoceros silvestris | reverse complement strand
GTATCATTTATGGCTGACACATCTATGTGCTGTAACTCTGCCTACACATGTACTTCTTCAGTATACTTAAAAAAAAATACTCATTTAAAGCTCCTTGTCCTTGCTTTGGAGACCTAAAATAGATTTTTTTTTTTGTAGAATGAGTTTTGCAACTTTTTCAAAAGGTGTAATAAGTTACTAATACAAGACTAAGACAACATCTAAAAAAATAAGAATATCTAATACTTGTTTATATTTCAAACTACATTTCACTTGAACTGTTTTAATGTAGTTTAAAATATTTGTAATGTAATACATATGATATAGGTAACTGAAGTTATTAAAAATATTCTCTAATTATTACTTAAAATACAGGCCAAACTAAGATCTCAGGTACTAGATCATTTGAGTTTTACAGCGTTCAATAGCTCAAGAAGGCTGCCTATGGCACAAATAAATCAAGCCAGATCATGACATCTACAAACTGTTTTCTTTAGCTGAAATTTTAATATTTAACTCACAAAATTTTATCATAATTGTCCTCTGCCAAAGCCAATTTATGTCATCAAGAACATTGAGAGTGGCTTTTTCCTTTTGCCTAGACCTTGCCTTTCTCTGCCTTGAGCCCGAGAAAATTCACAACTGTACTATTTGCTGTCCAGAATGTTCAGACCAGGGCTCTTCGCTTGATATTCCCGCCCACTCATATTTTACGCAATGCAACAAGCACCATCTTGAAAGTGTGCTCTTTCAGAGCATGAAGTCTTTCAGAGAATAAAGTTACAGTGTTTTAACTAAACTGCAACAAACTAGCATGAGCAATGGAAAAAAGATTATTCACAGAATTAAAATAATTAAAATTATCACAGCCAGTATCTATTCCTTTCTTGTCATGGTTTAAACCATAATAATTTTGTGGTTGATAATTTGAATCATTAAAAACACACAGGCTGGACTTACATGTAATCTCCTTCCACTATTTAGGTAATACCTAAAAATTACCTCACAGAAAGCAGCTAAGTTACTCAACTAATAACAACTGCTCACAGACAATAATATTAAAAAGCATAAATTTCTCAAAGCTTTTCTGATCAGGATAATGCTTATTGGGGCTACCAATCCCATTACTACTGTCTCTGGTACCTGTTATCTCCAGATACGAGTAATGTTTCCTCTGGGCGCTTGGGAACCAGTAGAGCTGCCTGTTAACCACATCTTACAAAACACAGCTCTGCTGGCAATGGAGCATATATTATCAGTCACATCTAAACATTATACTGTTACGTCATCCTGAGGTAATGATACAGGTTTTGTGGGTATTTAAACAGAATCAGACAAGTGCAAATAGCTCCATTTTTCCTTATCTTCTAATTCTGATGTCTGAACCATTAATTCCTACAACATAAAACAGGATTTCCTTCACTTTTGCCAGGTGGCTTGCAGCACAGTTAGTACACAGTAAGCAACTCCTTCATGTAGGTTCAGCTATCCGGGACAAGAACAAGTAACGTGTCTCAAGGTAATTTGAAAAACTCTACATACATGTCCTTGAATCAGGCAGCCCTGTCTTGCAGTGCCACGCGTATCTGCAAGGACTCTTATTTTCAATACGATAAAGTCAGGGTTATTTAGCAAATTTCTTGGCACCCATAGCACCCAGCCTGCAATAAAGGATATAATCAGTTTCAATCCTCTTCCATGTCATTAAAGATCTTAGAGTCACAGTTTCACCAAAAAAAAAAAAATTAAATCCTGGCTTCCTTTTATTCCCTGAGTAACTGCATAAAAATTCTACACAGAGCTCTATTTCTCTACTCTTGCTTCTAAGTTTAAATATTATCTGAAAGAGATTTTACTTTTGCTCCTAGCCCTGGCAGAAAGGATTTTTCAGCCAACAAGGGCCTGGAGGTTTTGCAATACCATTGGGGTTTTCAAAATATTCTTCCACTTTTATAACAGCCAAGTCAATACACCATGTGCCAGAACCAAGTGGCATTTTATGGATTACTTTAAAAAGGTACTCATGTTGTAACTTTAAGACACGCAAGCAATAATTAAGTGCAAACTCAGTCTATATGACCACTACTCTTATTTTCATTGTTCGGTAATGGACTTCCTAAGAAGGAGCTGGCATTTTATTGTCAGAGGCAAAAGACCCACTGAAGTATTCCACTATTAATAACAAACTCCTTACCCCTGAGCTGTCTCAATTTGCCAGCATGTATTTCTGCTCAGTTTGTAATTTCATAGGCTTCAACATGCTAAAAGGCTGCAACTACTGCTAATGGCAATGCTACATTTGCAGGGACATAAATAGGCAGGAAGGGAAAATACAATACACATCACATGCAAAATAATCACAACAGGAGCAGAAACTCATCCAGCAGAGCCACATGCATCCTCTGAAAAAAACACCAACAAACCACTTTCATGCACAGCAGATTTTAACAGTTTATATTCAGATCACTGCAACTGGAGATAACACTGAGAACATTTGTTACCTCTTACACGTATGATCTATCTGATCTTTGTCCCTTTCTGCAGCAGCAGCTTAGAGCTATACACCATTTCCCCATCCGACCCAGCCCAGCAAAACAGGTAATAATCAAACAAGAAGTATCAGAGAATCCTTTCTGCAATGGCTGCACAAGCTCCTAGGAGGCAGCTCCGGCCATGGAAAATGCCTCATTCAGATCTGAAACTCTGTATTTCCCCATTTCATGCACCAATTTGCAGTGCACGCAAATGTTATGAGAAATCATTATATTTCACGATCAGACACGTAGCAAAATCAAGAAGGTTGAGCCACATAGGAAGCAAACAGATGGAAGTTTTAACTAAAACATCCTGCCACTGAATTTAAAAGCAAAACCTTTGGAGTTTTCAAGCGGACTGTGCCAATATTCCTATGCCTCAATGAATCCATAAATCTGACAAGCTTTCACTCCATACCCTACTTTACATGCTTCATACCAAAGCCAGTGAAGTAATTCCTCAGTCTTTTTGTGTAATTTCTAACTGAATAGACTACATGTTGCTCCTGAACGGCTTTGTTAGTTCATATGACTCTAAAAAGACCCACACTGTTTTGAACACCAGATCTATCACTAACGCTGAAGTCTAATACACTTTAAATCATGGATGTATTTGAAAAGTGATACTCAACAAAGCAGGGTGAAGAGGAACAGAGGCACACGCTTCACTTGCTGACAGCTCTAAGTCAACAGAAAAACAGAGCTAAAATAAATACAGCAGCGCTCTACACCAGAGCATATGCCAAATAGACCACAGAGCAATGACCATATGAGGTCTTACTCTTCAGGTCATGCACAGAAAGGCTATTAAAACAAGGACAAAAAGTTTGTTACTAAGCAAGGATGTGATTTGCATTATTTCCCACTGTAATTTTATAAATATATCCCCAAACCAGGGATTGACTGCAGGACATCAGAGGACAGTTGTCTGGCTTACTGAAATGCCTCCAGGGCGAAAGTATGCTAACCAGGTTAGCAAATCTGAATTTTAAACGACAGCTTGAAGGGTGGATTAGCCATTGATAGACATGCTCTACCACATGCAAAAGAATCCACCTCTCTTCAGAGGGTACTAAACCTCTATATCTTCCACTTCATGAAGGCTAAGGCCAGCATTTCAAGTCTGAATGCCCAGAACTAGGTAGAGCATAATATCAATACTGAGAGGGGATGAGCACACTCTGCTTTTAAGAACTGGTCATGGACCACCCCTAGCTCCAAAAACAGTCTTTGATGTGACCAGCAATAAGAAACTTGTGACGAGCACTGTTTGCTTATGTCTCACTTAACTTGTTTCTCACATATTATTAAAAAATAAATTAACGGGCAAAATTTAGAAGCAATGAACATTTGCCAAGGGAAGACTTCTCCACAACCTCTGAAATAAAGATCTCTACCCAACCAACTTTATTTAAAAAAAAAAAAAAAAAAGAAATGCACACAGAAACTGCTTGGGTTTGGGCACCTGTTGACAAATGGAGCTCTAAAATATAAAAGCATGATTAAAATAATTCCAGGTGAAGTAATACAACCTTGGCTACAAAGCAGTTACAGACAGCTCTGTTACATACAACTTTTATTAGGCGTGTATCATGTTTGAGATGCATAGTTATAAATATAAGTTAATATCAAGAAAGCAAACACCCAGTATTTCAGGACATGTGTGTTTGAGAATGAGAAAATTTCTTACTCCATGGAGTGAAGAAAACATTGCTCTCAAAATTCTTAGCAAAGTTATCAATAATTTTATTACAATTCATACAGTATTAGGTTTGTACTATGTCGTAAATGTAACTTTAAAACAGATAGAATGCACTTGATTCAAAGTTAATATTTTTGTGCTACTCTAACAATTTTCTTTTAGGTATTAATTTGTAACCTGCTTTGTTGTCTCTAACCCGGAACTATTGAGTTGGGTTTTGTGGTTTTGCTTTTTTAAAGCCACTTCATTAACAAATCCTACTGAAAATACTCCTAACTAATGACAAATTCTTTGTTCATCAATGCTACAATACCCACCACTGTAACTGAACAAGACTAAGAAGTAACACTTGCCTGAATTTTACAGCATGTTATTATGCCAGAACATGCCACTGAAGAAGTGCCTTCCCAGCTTCAGGCAACTATGTTGTTAAGTATCATGAAGCATTAACAGAGACAAAATAACTGTTCCTGTGATAATGCAAAAGCATTATCATAGTTTTACTTCTATTATTTGCTATGTAACATTCCAACTTTTCATGTCTTTTTTTTTTTCTTTATATGACTATATTTATAGGATATACCCCGTATGGATCTAGATACAAAATCTACTACTACTGCTTTTCCTGAAATGTTTAAAAGCCCACCACACATACAAGAAGTTCAAACTACTTTTTCCAACATACACAATTACCTCTATTACACTGCTTGGTCATGTTTTGTTATGCTCCCCGGTTAAAACTAATGAAGTGTAGAGGGAATGACTCCTTGAGAAAGTCTGTAGACTCTAACCAGGCTGCCCAATTCTTTCTCTCGCAGCACACCTGCAAGAGAAAGCAGCACACTAGTGCTGCATTGGTGACAATGGTGTGAATCCACAGGCACCATAGGGAATTATTCCGCATTTTCTAGACACCTTTTTCATCTGACTAAACACTACTCAGTCACTGACTGGAACCATATTCAGCCTGATTTATTAATGAGCACAGTCCCAAAGTGGCAGGCACTGTTTTCACCCATAGAAATGCAGACCACATGGGCCTTGGCATTGAAAACCTATCCGGTTCCATGATCCAGGACATCAATGTTAATATACACCAGAGCCCAGACCAGCAGAATCTGCCTCTCTTTGAGCATTCTCTGGTAGTTTACTGTCTCAGTAACAATAGCTTGCAGAACTAGAAAATCCTGAACCTGCTTTGTTGTTTTAGCATAAGGAACATACTAGGTCCTGAGAGTTGACTGCAGATGGATGATGAACAGCAGTGCATGTGGATTTATGTCATCCTGTGAAACACAAGGGTGACCACTATTCTGTTGGTAATGGGTGAGAGGCTGTGAGACACCAAAGTGTGAAACGCATGACAACAATTAAAAACCATTGGCCTTAAACATCATCCATATCCTTCACATAGCAGTTATCTGCAAGTTGCTACGCACCTCAGTAGTGCCTGTATTTGAAAAATTCCAGTTACATTGCAGTTGCTCCTCTCAATTTTTTTGTCTAAGAAAAATGGAGAACGGCTGCTGCCAAAAGTATGCCACTACACAGCACCTATTTGAATAAATAGGAAATCTGAAAGCAAAATTTATGCTAATTACCAGCTCTACTGAGGTAAGGCAGCAAGTCCTAAGAGTACTGACATAAAATTGAAGACCCAGCTTCTTCTGAAGACGTTAAAAATTAATTCACACCAAGGCTGACAGGTGTGAACTTTTTTAGGTTTAAAGACAAATTCATAAGTTCAGAGCCAGAACGAGAATGCCACCCCAACCACAATATCACCACTGCCTGCTATAAAGTCTGTCCTATTCCATACCTTCTACATTTTACAGCTTCTACACGCCTCTACACTTCAAAAATAAATTCCTTTTCCCTTGTGGCAAGTTTCCGTGAAGTAAAAACCTAGTGTTGATACTTTCCCACATCATGGTATTTACTGCCTGTTCCAGAGAAAGCAAGCAGAGTTACAAATCTGGTGGCAGTAACAGAGGCACAAAACAGAAAAATAAGAGAACTGAACAGGTACAGCTGTACCATGCACACTACCATCAGCCGTAACCAAAAATAAAGCCACCAAGTCTTCTTTCCCACTTCTTTCCTTCTCTACTTTTCTCTCTATAAAAGATGCCTCTGAAAACCAAAGTCTGCTAGAAGAGTGATTAAAATCATAATCAAGAACAAATGATGCTTGAAACAGAGAAGCAGGTGTGGTAGATAAATATTTTCAGGGAAGGAAACTTCCATAAAACCAATCTTCCTTCTTGGATAAGCCTGTTACTTTGGACAGATTCTCCTCAAAGGGAGGATTCTAGGAACTCCTCCTCCACAAAACTGGTGTTACTCACAGAACTGCCCTTTTCAGGAGAAAAATAACATTGATTTACTGCAACCCTTTCCTAAATTTACTGAATCTCTACCATGCAAACACAAAGACTTCAGATGTGAAATACATTTAAATCAATTTCCTTTTCTCTCGTGAGAAGCATGAAATTCAGAAGAACAAGATCAAAACTATTTATAGCTATTTCCCATATGCTCATTCATCTTAACGTTGACAGATTTATGAATTCAGTAGAATAGGCAATACAATTCAACTAGAACAAGTAGAATTTTGAACAGTCGGTAGTCAATATTCTTCAGTTTGAACAATCTGCCAAGAGGCAAGAGAAGGGAAAAAGAAAATACAAACAAGGTGCACAATCACACAGACTGGAAATACTCAGTTATGAAGCAAAACCAAACACCACTTACTTCAGATCTGGAGGACAAGTTTTCCTCTACATCAGAATCATTGGGATCTACAATATCATCAAATGGTGGCAGAGTAGGCGTCTTCCTTTCCAGTGCATCATTTTCAATTTTGACTCTCCCCAGCTTGAGCTGAGATCTATCCTTTATCTGTTTTTTGTCAGCTGAACAAGTGAGAACGAGTGGTGAAGCGCTAGAAAAACTTTTAAACAATGAATCCGAGCCACCTTTTTTCCTTTTTTTTGCAGAATGTTCATCAGAGTCCAGAACAGAGGGCCTTTTTGTGGGAGTCTTCTTTTCTTGCTGCTGCCCACCTGTTATAGTAAGGATGGGGGTGTTTTCAGATTTTGGCTCCTTGGACATGGGTTTGGGTTCCTTGAAGGCCATCTTAGGAACTATTTTTTCATCTTTTAGTGGTTTGTTTTCTTTGGGTTTCTTAGAGGTTTCTTTGGAAGATTTGTTGTGTTCCCTGGAAGGTTCTTTGAAGGCACTTTTATGTTCTTTTGAGTCTTTAGAAGTTTTTTCCTTGTGCTCCTTTATTAATTTGCGGGTCTTTGAAAAACTGTTACTACTGCTGCTGCTGATATTTGTGTTCGGTATTCTAGCTGGGTCCTGCAAAAACGAGAGGCAAAATTTTGCTTACAAACAAAAAAAAGAAAAAACCCTTAAAGCTCTGAAGATACACTATGGACACAGGATTCATATTAACAATTTGGAACTGCAGATTGAAAACTAGAAGATGCAAATGTCTATATAAGGTCAGATAAGGTCAGTTTATCTGTTACAAAGTGGTGGAATATGAGCCCTTAACACTGCTTGTCAATATCTGCAAGACAGGTTACTTTTTATCTTAAGATTATTTAAGAAATGTCATAAGAGAAATATAGACAGTTAAGGAACTGTTAACCATGACCATCAGGAAAAAAAATCATCATAAGGAAAAATCAGGATATGAACCATTTACTGTCAACAGAATTACTTCAGGATCAGAGCAAAACATGTGCTCCTGATGACATTTCAGGCAAAGTTTCACTCCCCTCCTGCAACCCTCTGTCCAGCTTTTGTCAGATACTTTTCCTCATACACAATAACAAATCCAGGTCCAGCCTGCCTATAGAAGACTTGACACACAACATCTCAGCAGTCAATGTCTTTTTATTGAAAAGCTTCTTTGCTAAAAAAACACCACTGGAAATAGTAAACTGCTGAAAAAGGTGCTTAGTCAGTGTAAGTATTACAAGTACACTTCTGGGTTTGACTCGTGGTAATTTGCTTGGTTGGTTGTTCATCTAAGTCCTTTGCAAGCAGAAGATCAAAGTAGTGCCCAAAAATTCTCTCATCTGTCTAAGACTGGAAATGCTTTCATCTGTATGGAATTCATGTACAAATCCCTAGCTCTGACTTTTTTTCTAGCAATCCACACTTACCATTTTACAGTGCTAAGAACCCACTTTTCTTTTTTTACCCCATACTGGTTTTGGCTGAGACAGAGTTCATTTTCTTCATAGCAGCTAGTTTTGGGCTCTGTTTTGGATTTGTGCTGAAAACAGCATTGATAATACAGAGATGTTTTAATTATTGCTGAGAAGCGCTTACATACAGTAAAGACCTACTCTGTTTCTCACACCACCCCACCAGTGAGTAGGCTGGAGCTGCACAAAAAGTTGGGAGGTGACATACCTGGGACAGCTGACCCCAACTGACCAAAGAGATGTCCCATACCATGTGGCATCATGCTCAGCATATGAAGTTCAGGGAAGAAGGAAGGAAGGAAAGGATGTTTGGAGTGATAGCACTTGTCTTTCTAACTCACCGCTATGCATAATGCAGTCCTGCTTTCCTGGAGATGGATGAGCACCTGCCTACTGATGGGAAGTGGTGAATGAATTCCTTGTGTTTCTTCACTTACATGTACAGCTTTTGCTTTCCCCATTAAACCACCTTTATCTCAAACTACACCTTTTCTCACTTTTACTCTTCTGATTCTCTCCCCCGTCCCACAGAGCAGGGAGGAAAGCGTCCTGGTTTGAGTTAGAACAGAATTAATTCTGTTCAGTGATTAAACTTTCCAGCTCAGTCTCTTCCGAGCGACTGCACTGTCTGAAGTTAACAGCACATTTTTGCAGACAGTGTCTGCTTCTAGAAGTGATAACGCTTGATGTTCACAGTCACTGCCAGGGACTGGTGTGCAGAAAGGCTCTGGCTTATACCTCCTCCTGTGCAGACCAAGGTCACTGCTGAATCCTGTGTACCACAGTGGGGTGCAGTCAGTAACAGGCTGCACCTGCGGGGAGGAGTGGACAGGACAGGTGACCCTAAACCAACCAACAAGGTGTTCCATCCCATCTATACCTGTCATAACCAGATCAGATAAGCTGAGGGATCACAAGGGTTGAGCTCTCTTCAATGTCTGGCATCTGAGGAGGACTCTGTCCATTCTGCCTTCAGTCCCAATTTGCGCATTCCTGAATCCAGCTCCCGCATCTGTTTCCCGTCTGCTGCTGAGTCCCAGTCTGGGTCTTCCCCAGTGTCTGCCCTGCACCATCAGTGGTGACAGTGATCCAACTGCCATCAAGGGTGTTGGGATCACTATTGGAGGACTCTGTCCATTCTGCCTTCAGTCCCAATTTGCGCATTCCTGAATCCAGCTCCCGCATCTGTTTCCCGTCTGCTGCTGAGTCCCAGTCTGGGTCTTCCCCAGTGTCTGCCCTGCACCATCAGTGGTGACAGTGATCCAACTGCCATCAAGGGTGTTGGGATCACTATTGGTTTTCTATATATTTAATTTTATTGTTACTATTTTCTTTAAAACAGTTTTAGTTTTCTTTTCCAACCTGTAAGCCTCTCTCCCTTATTCTTTTTCTCTTCCCTGCTGGGGAGGCAGAGGGGTCATTTGTCTAGTGGATGACCCAGCCCTAACCCTTGACAGAGAGTGAGGGGCTGGCTGGGGCTTAGCTCCCTAGGACAATTAAAGCACAACAACCATCTAGCATATACATAGATGGGGTATGTCTGGCTGTCTAACTCTGCCACAGATTTACAGATCTGCAGAGGGGTAAACTTATTTAACTTTTCTTCCCCTTTACTTAACTACCATTTTACTCACAATGTAGACAGGATAGCAGCAGTGTGCTGGAAACTGAAGGACCAAACCAGGACATGCCCAGCCTCAACCTCCCCAGGGGCTGACTGATTTTGAAAATATAGTCAGTAGGTCTGCTCTGAAAAAAAGCCACCTAATAAAACAAAGCAGAATCAGTCTGTCTGATGAAACTGAGTCCACAACAGGAGAAATTAAGACGGAGAATACATTCACTTGTGTACTCCCTGTTGCAGATAGCTACTTAGAACTTGTCCAGTTGCAGTGTGTTAAATCAGTATTTAGTGCTGTAGGTCCTGAACAGTTTACACATATCATATGTGCAAAACCAGCAGGTACCTCCATCCTCCTCTGTAGCAATAGGTGGAAATGATTAATTAAAAATAATTTCTTAGAACTATTTCTTTTTGCATTATCCTAACAAATTAGCAATACACTGAATTTTCACATAGTGCTGCACAAATTATTGAGTTTGTTCGGATGTTTCTTGCATCAGTTCTGTGTATGTATTTTTGAACCAGATTTGGAAACCTATACGATATATCTGTATAATATAAATGCATCAACATTAGCAAGGGGCAGAAGTATCAACAATAATTATGATGACATCCTTATGATGACATCCTAATGTCCTGAACATAAGGCACTTCCTCATTTCCCTAGCCAGTAATTAAAAAACAAAAATAAACAGCCCTAATCATTTAGTGAGATGTTTTGCTTTAGTCAAAACTCCTCTCCTTTTTTTTCATTAAAAATCTAAATTTTAATTTAAAAAAGCTCTATATTTTGTTTAATACAAGACCAGTCCCAAAGGTTGATTTATTAACTAAACACTAATGCTTTTATCTTCACATCTTGTTCTATCACGCCAAAGCTGTAAGTGTTGCCCTGGGATGGAATAAAATATGTGCCATTAATAAACTAGATGGAGTCATTATGTTTATTATTGGTCTCCTTACCACATATTTTTAATTGCTCCAAAAGGAGAGACTCATTTTAGTGGTTTTTTCAACAAATGAGAGCTGCGAAATCGGTCCTGGGTCACAGTAGTGTTAAAACCAATAGGAACTTGAGATCTTTCCTGTCTTTTCAATTTTAAAATCAGACTTCTTTCCTCTTTCTACAACATGGAAGCTGATTTTTTTCATAAAAGTCATAGTACAAGTATATGACATACTTATGATATAGATACACTCTCTGAGACCTACTTTTTAATTAAGACAGCTAACCCATTGCTTTTATATCTGCATTCATTCTCTAAGTAAAAAAATTATCTTATTTCCCAAGTTTCTGCAATGGTCCTAACAGAAGCTAACAATGACTTACCGGAAACTGAGTAAAATTTGTAGGACAGAAAAAAAACCTCAAATATATTCACTGGTAAAATTATATCAAAACAAATGATGAATGTGGAAGGCTGGTGCGGATGGAATGTAGCTAAACATCACGTGTAGGTCTTGCTGAAAATTCAAGTGTACTTTCAGTGCATTTTTTTATTTATCAAAACCTAACAGTGCGTTTGAATGTTTCTTTTCCTTCCCAGCTTAGGAAGTGTTGCAAGGAGCAAGAGTGAATGATGTATTTCTTCTAAGAGGGACAAATAGAAGTCTAAGTTCATACATAAAACGGAGAGCGTGGGGTTTTGACATGTAATATATTTACGCACCATAGCTTATGTTTATGTATTCATCAAATACTGAAGCAACCCAAGTGAATAGACTAGACTGTGGTACATTGCATAGCAAACACCAAAAGAATAATACAGAGGAATATATGCATGTTAAAATACCTGCAGATGTTGTCTTAAGCTGAGTAATACCATGCATATATAGTATTTAAAGATATATAACCATTTTCATAGAGCAGTACTAACAGATGTTTGAAGAGAGTATTTCAGAAAGTATGATAAAAATCTATTGTTTGACCAGAGAAAAACTGTGCTACTGTGACTGTTGCACTCAGCTCCTGCTGAGGTTTTGGTTAACGCAGCTCATGCTAAGACCTGATGTACCTCCAAGGTGCAAGGTATAAAATATTAGCTTATGAAGACTTACGAAAAGCTTTTGAAGTGGATCCCTCAGCAGCTAGACTGTTGAGGCTTTCATGCTTCCCAGTGCGACACAAGGAAAACCTGCATTGTGGAGGAATGATGGGTGACAGGGGAGGAAGGATGGGAGCTCTCACCCTTATCTAGGTAACTGAGGGGTTTTTTTCCTTCTCCTGTGTGCATGGATTAAGATTTACAGGTTATAAATTATGAAACTTTACAGCCTGAGTGGTAAGTGAATTCACTTGATAGCCTAAAGGGGACTTAGTCCTGCAAAGAGGACTGCACCCTGTTTGTCATGTTTATTCGCTGAGGTCATGAAATAAAGTCTGAATCACAAGAGTATTTGGTCCTAAATTTGAGAGATACAAACAGATCATGACAGCAATACATTTGCAAATTAAAACACTTCGGTAACGACAAGGCCAAAAATGATGTTGAACTCCCTGTGTATCTTGCAGAGTCAGATTCTGAATTCACACCGCAAAAATGTAATTCCCAATCTGGTTGAACATGAATTTGAATAAGCAGCATTCTCTGAAAATCATTTCAAACCTCTCCATTTGCTGACAGACATTAGGAAACTAATCAGCAAATGAAGCAGTTGAGGGGAGGGAAGAGCAGTTCATTAAATTTTACGAAGTCATTAATCTGAGCACATTGTCATGGCCATGCCAGTTTACGGTACTCTGGCTTTTGTCTACAAATCTAGTATTCATGATCATAAAAGCAATGCATTATTTTAATTTGTAATGAAAAAAGCATGTCTTCAAATGCTATGCCTATTGAAACAATGTGTCCATGTTAAGTCAATAGTCTGGAATCAGTCTCAGATATGCCTCCGGCTCTTAAGAGGAAAGGAGGAAGACATCTGATATCTGTTGAATGCAAATGTGTTTACTATTGAATAAAAACGCTAACTGATCTGGAAAAAAAAAAAAACTCCACAACATTTTGAAAGCCTCCATAAATACTGTGGTACTCTTCCACTGACTAGCTGCATGATGGAGATTAATTTCCCTGCTGCTAGGTTTCCTTACAGATGATTACTGTATAGCACATTTACAAAGCTTTCCACACCTCAGGTTGCCCAGCCCACCAACTATTGTGACCAGTGACACCAAGAGTTAGAAGCAGATGGAGAATTACAAGGCTCACTGGCTTGAGAGAAAGCCAAAAGGGGGAGCATAAAACATTTATTCTTTTTTTAGTCACACATAGAAATAAGAGC
>NW_010413223.1:10814-27446 GCF_000710305.1 Buceros rhinoceros silvestris | reverse complement strand
ACACATGCAGGTGCGGCCGCCTGCGGATCCCGCAGCCCCCTCCGCAGCCCCTGGCAGCCCGGCTCTGAGCTTTCCTAGGCTGTAGCCCGTCTGCTTGTTCAGAGTGAGCCTTACTCAGATTCGTTCGCCGAACAGTTACATTTCCTGAGTCTTTCCACTTAGAAGTACTTAGCTGGGTGGAGATGGCAGGCTTCCATCTAGGGCACCGTGAGTGCTGCAGAAGGGCTTAGCCTTCACTGAGGCCGCTGCTGTTCCTCCTGCCCGCTGAAACTGCTTAGCAGGATGCGTGCGCCTTTCTTCGATATCCTTCAGGATTTTTTGTCAGTAAGTTTCCACTTACTGATTTGTAGAACTTCTAAAAATCTTGTCAGATTTAACCAGCAGAAGGGCAACTCATTATTACTTCCTTGTTTTCCACTTTGCTGAAACAAACAGCATCTCTGTCTCTTCCTCGTTTTATAAACATGAAATTGTCTGGTCATCTTCCTTTCAAACCTAATCTTTTCTTTAACAAACACTGGTAGTTAGTCCACTGGCTAGGTGGAAGTTTGGGGCTACAGTCTGGCCTTCCAAAGCTTCCTGAAGGTTCGGAAAATAAGCACGTTGGATTAAATTTCATTACCCTCCTTCCCCTCCCTGATAGAAACCACAGAGGAACTCTGCACTGCATTTACAGAGCCATTAAATTATGATGTGAAACAAATTATAAGTTGCTTTCCCCAGAGGACTCAAGGTGGAAGTTCAAATAACCAGCAAGAGAGAAAAATCTTTATGCTCCAGTGATTAGAGTATGAACACTGTTTTGTTCTAGAGCACCAAAAAGCGATTTCACCACAGTTCTGTCTGGCTGCGCAAGCGTAACTATTTGCTTGGAATGAAATAGGCCACCACAAACACTGACTAGTGTCGCAGCTTTACCTGTTGGTTGGAGAAAGCATCAAATTACAATTTTTCAGACAGCAGCACTACAGGAGTGTTTCTAATACCTGCAGACAGAGCCTTTACAGGCTTTACCAAGGATGGCAAGAATTTTATAGGCTTTGTAAGCCCCACCCTTACACTGAGATACAGGGATTATGTATGGTGGTAGTTTAACTGCTGAGAAACTCCGCGTCATCGGTTAGAGATATCGACTGTAACCCATTCTTCCTCAGGGCTAGGATAAGCGATAGCCAGCACACCGGCGCAAGCTTGGAAATGAGGCTGTCTCTGAAATGTTTCCCAAAGCTTGCAAGTGAATGGGTAAGATCTTACACACTTCAGCGGAACCTAGAGGTTCTCGAAGATCATGCTGTATCCTGCTAGTTACTTGTGTTTTAGGGAACTTTACTCGAAGAATCCAAGCATGCAGAGCTTTAAGCACGATGTGGCCCTGCAGGTGCATTTAGGTCCATAATCCTTGGCATATCAGCTTTCCAGCAAGAACCATCAGTGAAAGGCTGTGAACAATCAAAACTGAGATAGTTACTGTAGAGATAAATGTGATAGTGTCAGTTCAGCGAGACAGAAACTTTTTGCAGTTCAGGGAAATGGCAGTTTGGTAGAGAGCTACAGAGTGAATTGTGGGGAAGCTCTGCAGCATGGACAAGTGAAGTTACTGCTTGTTTAACTTCACTGCTAGTATTTTAACTATCCAAACCAGTGAAGATAATAGTCCAGTGTTCTTCTGATATCATACAAAGCAAGGTACTGCTCTTCAGGGTCAAGCCAAAGTTGGGGGAAGGTTTTGAGCAAATGCTGTGAAAGATCAGTAAAACCCTGTGATTTGTATTTTGAAGCTTCAGTCAAACCAGAAGGTTATGTTCTCAGGAGTGACTTCAGAAGTAATGGCAAGACTCTGTTCACTGACAGTTCCAGGTCTAGCTGGCTCAGACAGCCAGTCATCTATAATTTTCTTAATGAGCAATATGGCTTATGGTTTGATTAGTTTTTATACCTCTTCTGAGTACAGACGCTGTTATTCCCAATATAACTTAGCAAACAATGGTTTTGCACTAGGCAGAATAGACTCCAGCTCATTCACCCGTAACTTGTTTGTTTTGCAAGTGCAAAGAGGAAAGCAGAGCTGTTTATGTCACTAAGAGATGAGATGCGATGGCATTACCCCCAGTAAACCCGGAGAATGTCCGGTCTGCTCTGCTTTTACAGTGTCACCCAAGGCTCATGGATTCAGATCCCTCTCGAGTGGCAACTTCAAGTGTGAAACTGTTCCAAAAATCCAGAAATTCCATTCTTTTTCCTGCTGTTCTGACAGAATTAATTATAGTAGCTGTTGCCCTGTGAAATGAGAATTTCTGGTATTTTGTCTTGTATTTCAGGAGATTTCACGACACGTGCGAGAGTTACTGGGGATTGAGGAGCCTCTCTTCAACAGATCCATTGCCCTCCCATACAGAGACAACATGGGTCTCTTCCTGGAGCAGAAGTCACGATCGGGAAAGAAAGCCGATGCCCTCACTTTCTCTCAGTTTATCCAAGAAGCGGGACTAGAACCCTATACTACAGCTCCTCCTTTGCAACAGGCTCAGCCTAGGGTAGAAGCAGATGCTCTTCTTGTATTGCAGGACACCGAGAGGCAGGATTAGAGACTCACACTGCACTTCCACCTTTGTAAGAAGCCCAGCAGAGACAGCAGAACGTACCCTTATTGCAGGTGGTCCTAGGAAGTAAGGTCCACCTTCTCCCGATTACAGGAAAGGCCAGTGCAGCTTTCACCATCTGCTGACAGCAAACACATCCCCACACTGGCTGTTCTCTGCAGTCCATGTGTGCTTCCAGTGCAGCAGAACCTATAAATCAGACTGTACCACTGTCTCGTCTTCCACTTCTGCTTCACAGTTGATTAAAAAGACCAAAACCCAATCAGAGATACATTTTAATTACCAGTGATTGTTAACAACTTCCCTGCAGCTCAGGTGAAGAGATTTCTTCCAGGCTTTAGTGTCTGCAGAGTGGGCTCACTGCAAAGCCTGGATGTAAGATAAATGGCCTGTATGATAACGGGTGTACAGGTGTGGTGCCAGCTGCCGTCAGCAATCGTAATTATATGAGAGGCCTAGTTAAAACATGCACAGCTAATCCCTGGCCTTACCCGAGAAATTATTTCCTGTGAGGCAAAATCAGGCAAGGGTTTATCGTAGTAAACAGTGCTGAAAGGCACAACGGATGATGGCAGGAAGCATAAGAGAATAAGGTGAACTAGAGAATTTAGGGAATAATAAATGCTTTGTCCTGGGTGGATTTGGAAGTAGTCCTTGGTGGTGGTGGAAGGGTGCACCTGTAAGGAAGTTGAGCAAGTGTGGTTTAAAGCCTGGCTCAAGAGAAAGAGTGCTCCTAACTAAATCATTACTATTTTGTCTGGCATCAACAGCTTCTTCAAGATGCCTCATGGAGGTTTAAAAAAAAAAAAGCCTGACTCCAGTCCTGTGTATGCCAAAGCTGTAGCCACTACAAAATAACTATAATATGGTTGTGTAATTAAGTTTTCTACTGAAACTGCAACAGAAACCCAATGCAACTGAAGCAGTTGTTAGGCCATGACTATGCAATATGCAAATTTAGACCCAAATAAAGCAAGACGCAGGCAGCCAGGGAGAAGAAAGTTTGCTGAGCAGTTTAGAGAGTGAACCTGTGAAAGCAAATGTGTATATAGAATTATTGGCTGGAATATTTTAAAGAGTCCAAGAGGAGAGAGTGCTGGTTCTTGCAGCCCTCAGTCCCCTCAGAGATGAGATCTCCACAAAGCGTTCTGTCAAGGCCTTTGTTACAGTTTATAAGGATTTAGAGTCATAGCAGTTTCCTCTGGAAGAGGAAAGAGTGCTGGTTCTTGCAGCCCTCAGTCCCCTCAGAGATGAGATCTCCACAAAGCGTTCTGTCAAGGCCTTTGTTACAGTTTATAAGGATTTAGAGTCATAGCAGTTTCCTCTGGAATTTCTGTGAAAATGTTGTAAGCAGCTGTGGAAAATGAAGGCTTGTCATCCGGTTCACACCAGGCTCCACTACAGAGAGATGTATTGTGCCCATCAGTCCACACTACTTTGGTAGGCCAGTCTCCGAAGGATGCCTGGTAATCGTGTAACAAGATAGCATTAGAAAGCTCACTCTTTTCTAGCAGCTGGCTAAAGGAAGACTCTCTCAGTTCTGCAGCTGTCAGGTCAAACCAGGGGAAGGTTCTGGGAAAAGAAAACAAGTGGAAGCATTTATGGGCAATAACGCTCCAAAGCAGCTTGCTAATAATGGTTTTCTTCAGTGTCTGACCATGAGTCTCTTTCCTGAGAGTCTCTGAGAAACAATCAGACTCAGACTTGAATCTAAAGTGCTCCAGACATTACTCTGCCATGCAGCGCAAACTGATCCTAATGGCTCTAGAAAATCCTGGACAAGCAGGAGTCCTTTCCCTCAAGCAGTGTTCCCCTGACTTAGCATCCTCACTAGTCTAGTCCATGAACTACCATAAGTTCATTACCCATCAGAACTGTCACCTCTAGATATTCCCACAGGATTTTTTTCCTGCATCCAGTGCACCAGTACCTGATCAGTGGCTTCAGTCAACCCTGATAAACAGCCAAACGGGAACCAGGGACAAAATCACTCCATGATAGTGCAGGTCCTTTATGGTTAATACATCATCTAGGGCAATCATTCCTGGCAGGTATGTAGTCCTAAGGGCAACAGAGAGTTCAGCACCTTCCAACCCGGTAAGACAGCCCATGCTTCAGCTGTAGGATGGGGCAAGTTTCAGAGCAAAGAGGAAGCCTGGACAAGCAGTACCTAATGCATTCAACCCTTTACTTAGTCCTCAAGTCATTGAAGCAGCAAAACCTTTGCTGGCAAAACTCTTGCACGCAAAGACTGGGCAGGAATTTTTCTGCTCTGCGCAGGTGGGGCAGCGTTCAGGAAAACAGAGGTCACTGAATAACTTCAGTGCCTCCTGGAGAGGCAGGCTCTGCCACGTGCTGCTGTTCGGGGCTGCGTAGAAAATGGCCACCAGCCATTCAGCATTGACTTTGATTTTCCCTGCAGGACAAACAAAACCAGATGTCAATGACCAGTGTGCACACAGGTGTGAAGAGATACTCTCATCTTCCCCTCCTGTGAAAAATTGCATTGGCAATCAATCAGAGCTGGTTTATTTGAAACCTCTGTTCCAGGACCATTCCAGCTGAGAGGTGCTGAAATGAATACTAACGAGTCGAGTACAGCTTGTATTTCCTGTAGCTTATTGTCACTGAGTAAACAGAAGTCTTTTACAGTCAGCCATCCTGGCATGACGAGCACTGTAGCTGCTGTAAAAGCATTCAGCAACACAAGAATTAGAAGGGCATGCACAAGTGTGTCATGAAGTTACGATGGACAGAGCTAGCAGCCGGCAATAGAAACAGCGTGTCCATGGAAATAGAAGTTGTGCCTAAGGGAAGACAAAAAGATCTGGACAGTGTTCTTGCTCAGAAAGTAGATCTCAACCCCTGCTCACTGATTTAGCCTCAGAGCTACTGTTATTTCATGATGGGAAACGGTAGCTCTTCAGGAACTGGTGGCAGGTACGTGGAAAGCAGTGCTCCTGAAAGAAAGGGTGACCCCTGGGACACCAATCAGAGAATTCACTTTGCCTGTCCACTTCTCATGCATGACTACCCCCTTCCACACATGCTATTTCCACTCCAGTTCAGCTACAGAGTGGCAGGGTTTCCTTTTCCACGCTGCTCTTCTAACTGACAAAAATCATTGCCAGCCCAGACCCGGCCTTGCATCATACAGGCAGGGGAACCACTGAACGCAGCTCCTCAGAACTGCTACCAATTTGAAGCAGAAAGAGAGCTTTTGCCTGTGGAACTGCAGGGGCATATTCCTTGCCCAGCAGCAGGGTCTGGCAGCACCACTGGGACTGTTCCCTTTGCTCCCCACTGATCGATAGGGTGCTGGTGCCTCATGAAGGTACTGTAGCAAACAAGTTGCTTCAACCTGAAAGCGGAGGCAGCTGAAAATGAGCAAGGAGAGGAAGAGGATGCTCCTGAAGAGCCCAGGCTGCAAAGCAGGTGAGTGGAGCTGGTGGTGCCCAGCCAAGTGCAGGTCCTCCATGAGGGAGACTCGGAGGAAGCCACAGGGAATATTCCACCGCACCACCCATGGCAGAGTCAACCGTTGCAGAGATTCACCCCACTAAACCTTTCATCCCATTAACATTTTGTATAACAACTCTCTTCCAATAGCCATCGTAAACAGCTAGAAAGGTGCTTCCTATTTCATGGACCCTCATTGCCTTGTGCTTTTGAGTTAACAGCCTTGTCCGCAACACGAAGAGCAGCATCACGTTTGGCTCAGCAGAGGGTCAGGGCTAGCCAGACTGCAGGGGCTGGGCATGCCCAGGGGTCCGGAGCTGGAGCACAGGTCATACCCTGCACTCAGACCCCTCGGGAGCTATGGCAGCGGCTTAAAGTGAAACGTGATGCGCTGGGTTTGCTTTTTTGACTGTGGAGACTGCAGGCTGCTGCTTTGCACTTTTTTTTTTTTTGACAGTTTCCTGCACAGTCTCACAACAGATTATCTTGCAGCGATAATCTGTGGCCCTGGCAGGAGTGCGGTTTCAATGCCAGCATTGTGTTTGATCTGGAGCTCCCTTGACTCCTTTTGATCATGTTTTCAGGTTTATAGCTGCAAAGCCTACAACTTCCTCCAGAAAAACAGAAAGCTGAAATTCTGTAGTGTTACCATGACTCCAGCAGTTGGGGACTTGGGGAAGTGACCAACCGTGAAGAGGTCTGTAATGACAATAAAATTGTGAGGGGCAGTAAGACCTGTGCCCCTGCCAGAGCACACATGCTGTGCTGGCCTGGTCAGGTCCCAAACAGTGGCAGTGCATGCAGGCTCTGAAATGACACCATCTGTTTTACCTGAAGAGAGGGACTGTGGTGACGAGCTGGTACACAGCACAAGGTTTCTGGGGACTCCAGAGCCCACAGAACGAGCACAGGTGGCTGACCAGCACCTCCAGGCACCTGCAGCGCTGCACTGCCACCTGTGCAGGTGACACACAAACCACTGCTCCAGGCTGCAACCTCTGGCTGCCTGACCAAAGAGGCACAGCGGGACTCTGGCTGCTGCCCATCACCATTCCATTCCTACGCTGCAAAGAGCGGAGGCAGTGTGACACAGAGCAGCCAGCCTCCCTGTCAGGAATAAAGCAGAGAGCTCAGCTCCCTGGCCCCAGTTCACACGGGCTGATTTAAAGCCTTTAGCTGAAACAGCCAGCCTCGGGACCTGGCTAGTTTTCAAGATCTATAAAAAGCCATTTAATAAACCCTCCTTCCTCTCTACCCTGAGATGATTAGAAAGAGGATTTTACTGTTCCAAGCATTTCCCTGGATGAACGTTCTCCCCACTCATCTTGTTTTATATAAAAGCTTATGGGAGAGTTGACAGTTTGCATGCAAACAGTTGCTGTAATGCTGCCGGCTGATCTCTCCTGGCCGGGCATTTGGGGCTCACGGAGAAGCTTGTCTGCTACAACTGACCCTGCAGCCATGAAACAAGGAGAGGGACATCATTTCAGCACTGCCGCTCATTTGGGGAGATGTCTTCTCTGTTGGGTGAATATTTAGCTACTTGGAGTTGCAGTCACCAACCATGCTCTTGGCAAATAACACGGAGAATTTTGAAGAGCCACAAAAATGGGGGAGCACTAAACTAAAATGAGCTTTAAAATAGACAGTGTTCTAAGAACAGGGTTAATGTCTCCACCACATTCAGATGGGACTGGTAAAAAAAAACAAGCGAACAGCCAAATTTTTTTGTTTGGTGCACAGTGGGTTTCCAACTCCAGAAATATATTTTCTACGACAGCATCCTCTGCTTCCCAATTAAAAAAATGTGGAGTTTCTACACCCTCAATATTTTTGTCAGAAAAACATTCTTTACTGAGCTCTGCCTGAAGTGCTACAAAAAAAGCACAATTAAAAGTCCACATAAGCGAAGTCTCACCTCCAGGCCCAGGCTGGGGAGCACCTACCCAGGCTCTCAGGCTGTCTGGTGGAAATACGGATACCAGAGTGCAGAGCCCAGCTCAGCGTCAGGAGCGCTCGGGCCAGCTGCTTCCCACAGTGACCCCCACTGATAATACCAACCTTCAGGCTGGGGCTGTCACCCCAAAGAAGCTAGCAAACCCTTCTCAGTCCCACTGTTCCCGAGGAAGCAAAGAAGCTGGCATCAGCTCAGCAGGAGCCACAGTTTCCCCAGCCATTGTGCAGTCCTACCCTTCAAAGAAGAGTCCCGCACCATGTGTCTGGATAGCACCGCCGACCTCACTCCTTGCCTCCAGCCCAACTTATGCCCCTGCTCTGCAATGGGATTGCCAGAGGCAGAGGCTGATGGCTGCAGCCTGGCAAGCACAGCATCCATGGGGCTCGGGGCTAGACCCCAGGGAGCGTGGCGTCCCCATTCCAAAACACACCACCTGTGCTGAGGCTAACTGGCCACTAACTATGAAGCAGCTCAGCAATCAAGAGCCGATACTTGGCAGAGACATCAACCCACACGATGGCCAGGCTCAGGGACAACTCAGCATGAGGAGGACAGACCAGTGGCAGCAGAGGCTGCTGCTGAGGAGGGACATGGAACACCACATGCTAGTGCAGAACAGCTGGCTCATTATAAATCACACAGACTAGTGGTAGGAACAAGTCACAGGCATTGGGCACTGCAAAGTATCTGGCATGAAACTGCAGTTTGGTGCTAGAGACAATCTCCATTCCCTGGTTTTCTCAGAGGAAAACTAAACCACATTATTTAAGACCAACAGTGAGTTTATACAAATGCAGAAGCTCAGTAACCAACAAGTGTGGGTATAAGCAGTAGGTGACTTTTTAACTCACCTGCAGAAACAGATAAAAAGCTAACAAATGACAGCATTGCGTGGGAATACCTATATAATGCTGAACTTCTTACAGAGCTGGTGTGAATCTCACACGAAACTCCCTACAGAGACCTGCCACCTTCCCCAGTCCTCCCAGTGACATGTTCACACAGTTTAGACCAACGGCAGAATGACCAGTGATGGTCCATCAGTAAAGATGCCGTAGTTTGGGCTTGGCACATTAAGGTTTCTCCCTGGCATGATTATATCACCCAGACAGCACATTTTACCCACAATGAAGAGCTCGCTTCCACCTTACCTGAAGTTGTGGAGAAGCTTGCAGAAGATGATGACGTGGGTGCTCGCATTCACTGCCAGCCCCTTGCAGCTTCTTGTCAGATGTATAAAGGCCTCCTCACCTTCTACTGCTTCATCAGTCTGAAAGGACTTGGAAGGTTCTGTAATGTCTCACATCTTGGCTCAGAATACAGGTGTCAAGATTTATTTTATGGCTTCATCAGATTCCTCCAAAGGTATGTTCAGCTTCTCCCGTTGCTCCCTGACAGAAATCCCAACCAGTGACACCACTCCAACTCCTACAACCAAGCAATATCCTGGTCCGGGGCATGTGGGAGAGCCTGACAGGAAACCTTACCTTAGCCAACAGCATCCTGGGGTGCCTTAGGATGAATGTTGCTGGCAGGTTAAGGAAAGCGTTCCTTCCTCTCTAAATCCAGAGTGCCATGTCCAGTTCTGGGCTCCTCAGTACAAAAGAAACATGGATCTACTGCAGAGAGTCCAGCAAAGGGCCACGAAGATGAATAAGGCACTGGAGCATCTCTTATATGAGAGGTGAGGGCTAGGACTGTTCAACCTGGAGAAAGGTCAGGGGGATCGTACCAATGTGTGTAAGTATCTGGTGAAAGGGAATGAAGGAAAGGGATTCAGTCTCTTTTCAGTGGTGCCCAATGACAAGAGGGAGTAGGCACAAACTGAAACGTGAGAGTCTAGCTGAAGACAAGAAAACACCTTTTTACTATGAGGGTGGTCAAATTCAGGAACGAAGTGCCCAGAGAAGCTGAGTCAGCTCCAGCTGTGGAGATACTGAAAACCCAAATAGACACAGCCCTGGTCTGCCTGTTCCAGGTGATCCGGCTTGAGCAGGACTGGACTAGATGATCAAGAGATCCCTTCCAACCTAAATGATCCTTTGAGGAGAAAAAAACCCAACAAACCCCAAAAGAAAAAAAAAAACCAAAAAACTGAGAACGCACAGTGCAGCAGGGAAGCTGGAACCCAAACCTGCCCTTAGGCTGGTGCATCACCACATAGAACCTTCACCTTTGTGTGACCACCCCTACAGCAGCCAACTCTCCTGTCCTGAGGGCACTGAAGATGCCACTGCAAGCAAAGCCACTGCGTGATAACGCACACTGTGCTTTTCAGTACACGAGAAAACACCCTGCACACACACTTTGTGGAAAGTGTGATAAATTGTTCAGGATTAGTGACAAAGTGCTCAGTGTGGGAAGGAAATAAACAGCCCAATAAGCAACCCCATCTTTATTTAAGGAATTGAAGTGAGGTCTGGAAGGATGAAGCCAGCAGTTGCCTGAGGAGCTGTGTTTCTGAGAATGTGCAATTCAATCCTTCCCGGCATAATACTCTCCAAGAAGAGCTGCTGGGGCCAGTGAATTTGTGCCAACTAGGTCCCTCCTTGCTCTCCATCCAACCCAGCAGGGCCCTGACCAGCTCCACACTGTTCTTTCCTGATAAAGGGATCTTCCAAGATCCACAGAGTGCCACTACAAGGAAGGATACTCGCAGAGGCTGCTGTCCTGGCTCTCCGCAGGAGTTTATACAATGCCTCATTTCCTAGGGTGAGCCAGAAGAAACCAACACACACAGAAAAAAAAAACCCACAAGATCTTTAAGGTTCAGCTGGTCCTTTTCCCCAGCACACACTCTGATGCAGGGAGAACACAGTCCAGTAGGCTTTACTCCAGCCACAGCCACGACTGGTGGTGCCTGAGCCAGCTTGAGTGTTACAGAGACTTGTCAGCACTGTCTGGTGGAGAGACCCATGAGTATGACTGACCTGTTCCTCTTGTGAGAATAAGCCCAGGCACCACCCAGAGCAAACGTAACCTTGCTGTGTTCAGCAGCTTCCCTCTGGAAAGAGAAGCAATGCCTGGCTTACAGCCAAGTCAAAAAGAATCAGATTCCAAAAAGAATCAGCACCGTGATTTCACTGGCTACAGTGGAACAGCTGCCTTCAACCACCCCGAATGCCACTGCCCTACAAGCCACCGGCACCCACTGTCGCTGACAAAGGTTGATCATGCAAGGAGTAGTAACGGAGCTGCTTGTTGGCGCTGGACTGGGTTTTGCGGTTTCCTCTTTCACTGGCAAGGCAACGGCCAAACAGGCTGCTCTTCAGGTGCTCAGTTCTTCCATCGTATTTGCTAAAAGAAGAAGACATGACAAACACCAGCGCTGAACACAGATCCCTCAGCAACCAAGTTAGTGAGTCCCAATTCTGGACAAGGACAACTATGGCCAGAGGGTGCTATTTCTAAGGTTTCACCCTTCATTCTTACACTGAACACAGCTCCAGGCATAAGATTACCTTTCCAGCAGGGGTCAAAAACATGTAGGACAGCTATGCCTAATCTATAGCCATTTCTGATGAGTCTCTGGACAAAAAGTAGGCGTTTCTTACCGTGTTGTTGAGAATGCTGTTTATCTTCTCTTCTTCTGCAGAGCCTCGCTCCACCTTGCATTTATATGCTGTCAGCTGGATGCGATCCTTTAGATCCCTGTATGTCTAGACAAACAGCAGAATCAGCACGCAGATGAGTGCAGAAGACATTCCCACAGTTAGACGGTGCCCTGTAGATGATCAGGGCCCCTCTTCAACCCCCACTTAAGTTCCCACCACAGTGCAAACACTAGAAGCCACTCTCCCGGCTCACTTGGCTTCTACCAGGCAGCATATCATTGGCCCCAGGCCACAGGGATAAACGAGCCCCTCCAGGCACATGGCAAAGCATGGGAAAACTAGGGAGAAAAAGCAGGCTTTTGTCCCATCTCTTCGCACACACAGCAGGGTCCTACCTCAATGACAACATCATGGCACTTGTATTTGGTGGCAAGGTTCAACCGTGTCTCCACATCCTCCACCAGGCGCACATACTCCTGCAGCACCTATGAGGGAAGGAAGATCATCGCAGCTCCCCTGTGCAGGTACCTCCTGCCTCGTTCTCTCACTCCAGTCACAAAACCTTTCAAGGTCGCTGGTCTCACAGACTTGAACCCTTCCTTCTTAAGACAACAACTGACCAGGACAAGACAACTCAGGACCCCAGAGTTAGTAAAGCTTTGCTCACCAAGATTAGAGTCCTAGGTTACCTCATTCCTATGGATCAGGTTAACCATTGCCAGCCAGATTAAGCATGAGAAAAGTTAATGTAGCCAAAACAATCTGTCAATGCACTATGGGGACAGAGCTCCAAGACAACTCTAGGCCCACTGTACCTCTTGCAGTCAGACCTAGGGCCCAGGCCTCACTACCACCCACACTTCCTGTTGACACATGGGTCACTCAGCTGAGTGCTGTACCCACCTGGCCAAGCCAGCAGCTTGGTAAACTCTTCTCTCACTCCCAGCTAGGAAGCAGCTCACTTGGGGAAACAGTCACACCCCAAATCCCAACAAAGAGCAGGAGGACATAAGCAGTGGTTCCTTACTCACCTGCACAGGAGCACTGTTCCTCTGCAAGATGTCCACCACCCGGTGGAAGCCAATAGGTGCCTTCTTCTTGGTGTAGCCCAGCCAGTTCTGAAATAATAGCCAAACCCTACATTAATCAAAAGGGCAATCCCTCCACCACAAGAAAGTGGTTTTCCCCAGTGCCAGCAACACATACCACCAGCCATGACATGCACCACTGGCAAAGTGCCAGAGAGCTACATGCAGAGGCTGGGCACAGGTTGGCTGTAACAGAGCATGAGGAGAGCCCCTTTCTCTGATCTTGTTGCTGCAGCCAAGCCAGGCCTAGCAGAGGTCTCAGGCAGGGAGAGGAGGAACATATTGCAACACCCTGCAGCAGAGGTGCTGGACCTTGCTGAAATAGAGCAGTAACTTCAGAAGCCAGCTATCCACAGCAGATATCAATACTCGGAATTGAGGCCCCAGCCAAGCTTTCTGCAGCTTACCTTAGTGGTGAAGAGGGCATCCACATCATCCCAGGCTCGCAGCTTGGCACGTGCAGCCAGGGCAGTCAGCACATACTGCTTATCAGGAATCTGCGAGGCAGAAAAGTTGCAGTCAGAGCACTAGCACAGCTCAGAAGGCCTGTATGGGTTGGTCAGGAACAGTATGCGCCCCAACCCTGTCAGGCCCCACACCAACAGCCAGGCAAGGAGGTGAGATGCTGCCAGAGGCCAGGGCCAGCACTGCAGAGAGCAGAAGGTGGGGGTTTACCAGTGCTGCTGCAGCCAGGGTGCACCCAGTGAAAACCTCCACATGGCTCCCACTTGCCGTTCTGAGCCTCCAGAACGGCTATGGCCCCCTCCCTGTCTCAGTGCTGAGCGCCTCCAACTCCTCCTACCCTGCCCCCTTCCTAAATACAATTTGTTTGCCCACGTTTTCAGCTACTGCTGCCACAAGAGCGGGAGGCTTACATACCTTAAATGTTTTCTTCAGGTTGGTCGGGCTGCTGAACATTCCCTAGAGAGAGCAGACAAGTCAGAGCAAACTCAGCAGGGCGGCATGGAAGAGGTTCAGACACCTGTCGTAAGGCATTTGCCTTGCACAAGGTGCATCTCCCCAAGTTTTTACTGCATTTTGCTCATGCCATTGCCACTGGAGGAAACAGCTGGCAGAAGAGAGCAACTATCCCACCTCATTAGCTCTCTGGTTTGGTTTCCCCTACAACCTCAGCTGGTGCACCTCCAGCACTTCCAAGAGCAGTATCACACATCTCAGGCTCATGGAATTAAAGGCCAGTTCTGGCTCTTTGGAGACAGAAGTAAAAGATGGTGGTTTCTAGAAGGTAACTCCCTGACAGGCTGTCCCAGGTTGAATGTTCCATCTCAGAGTACAGAAGAAAACTCCAAACTGGTGCCAGATGGACAAGAGGAGCTGGGTTCCTCTAGGTTTCGCCAAAGGAGAGGACCTCCCTCCTTTCCTTAACGTGCCCCAGTTTAACAATCCCACACACTGAGGGCCACAGGGATGAGATGTAACCCTTTTCCTCTCCCACATCATCCTCACCTCAGCCTCTGTGTAGTGGTAGAAACAGGAATAGAAGAGGGTGGTCACTAGTGGCATGTTGAGAATTGAAGCTTTGCGAGGATATTTCCGAAATATCTCTGACTGCCCAGCTGTCTCCAAGTGACGATCATTAGCCTGCAGAAACAGGAAGACAGAGAGAGTAAACATGAGCTAGGGCAACTGCCTGACCTAGCTGTGAGGTAGAGATCCAGGAAGAGTGTTGTGAGAGCAATGCACAAGCACAGCCTCAACATGCCATCATGTCTCAGGTCTGGTATTTCACAGATGTGGCTGGCACAACAGCTTAGATAGCAGTTAAACTACACTAGCCAGGGCAGGCTGGTTAGATCCAAAGTGGTATAAGTTAAGGACAGGTAGACATCTTGCAGCTAGTCCTAGTCATCTCCTGAACAGCAGGGAAGATTTCGTACCTCAATGATGATCTGTCGCTCCAATAGGGTATAATGGTCTTGGATGTGGGAGGTATCCTCAGCTGAAAACGGCAGCCTGGCCAGACATGGATGAAGGAAACACCGTCAGCAGCTCTTAACACAGTACACTTTGAAGGATGCTGTTCTCTAACAAACATGCTCCCCACAGACAGAAATGTGGGGAACACCTCCCATTCTTCCTAGCCCGAGTGGCTAGCAGGTACTCAAGCTCCTGCCCCACTGCCCTCTCCGACAGGCTCCAGAGAAGGAAAAATTACGTAGCATCTCTCAGAGATCAACCTAAAGTTGATGCTACTTATTTCCTCAAGTGCTCAGGCACCCAAGCTTTCACCCTTCATAACCTGAAGGGTCAGTGATCAGAAGCTCCCTGAAGCATCTTTGCCCCCAAGTAAGCCACAAAAGTTGCTGGACTAGAGATCACCACAAATTCTTTCTCTCCGGTCTACATTGTGTCCAGAACACCCCACCCCCACTGAGGCAAAACCAACACCAGCCCTCAAAGCACAGAAGCTGTGGCACTGGGAGAGAGGTCTAATTTTCTTTACTTTTTTCATTCTTTACTACCACGTTCTGTGAAGCACCCACATGCCTCCCACCCTCTTGCATTTTTTTTCCTTACCCAATGCAGCCTTTCAGAAATTCTCTCCTTTTTTCTACATCCTGGATGTTCAAATGCTCCCGGTACTGGGACAGCTGCAGGGAGAGGAAAAAGCAGCACAGTCTGTTCTCATGGATTTGGGAGATACAAGACTCCAAAATGGGGATGCAAAGCACCTGGGGATGCAGCCACCCTGCAGCCAGCCTCCCAGTGCCCAGTACACCCCCTCTTTGCTCACTGAGGAAAGGGAGCTTCTGCTCCTGGAAATACTCACAGCAAGTTCCTCAGTCCTGTCTAGGAACCTGCAAAAGGGAATGAGCAAGCATTAACTTGGAGGCAGGTTCCTAGCAGTGTGCTCAGCCCCGCCACATGGCTGGGCAAGAGCCTCACCTGAGCAGATCCAGAAGCAACTTCTGCTCACCCGTCTCTTTGAGGAAATGGATCAAATGACACAAGGCCACCTGCCGTACCTCCAGCTCCCGAAACAAGATCTCTACAGAAAAGAGAGATACGTACAAGTGGGTAAAATTAGCACTAAGGGGGGGGTTAAGCATGGTGCATGAAGCTGCAAGCCACTGGTAGGATTCAACAACTTTATCCCATTTTAGAGCAGTCTTGGAGGCTAAAGCACGGAAGAAGAGCCCCTTCACTAGGCTGCCAGTTGAACTCACAGTGGTGTGCCACACAGATTAATTTACATTTACTCCATCACCACTACCACCTACCACTGCTTAAAGCTCCTCTCTGGGGCCTTCATGGGCATCACCATTCCCCCTCACATGTTATACATGCAGCAAAAATATTTCATGCTTGGTAAAGTAGCAATACCCCAGGTGCTCTCCTTGTGCTTACACCAAGTGAAAGAACCAGCCCCTTTGTCCTTAGCTGAAACTATAGAAATCCTGGCCCCAGTCACTCTTACCTCTCCTTAGTGTCCGTTTCAGGAATATCAGGACCTGTGAAAACAGAGAGGCAGCTCTCAGCTGACCAGATCAGTCTTCACCAGAATTAAGAGAGACAGCAAACTGGTCAAGGCCTGGGTAAACTTTTGCAAAAGGCCTCTGAAGACACAGCTCTTACAGCACTGACGTGAATTCTGCTACCCACTAGACACAGGACAAGCAGTGAGCCAGGGCCTCAGCTGCCTAGATGCCTGCCTAAGCTCCTGCTCTGGAGCTCAGGTAGGTGAGACCAAGATTTACAAAGAAAAAACCTTCTATGAGAGATCAGAGTGCTTAATAGACCTGGATGAGGGAAGCTCTAGCACAGTCCCATTGGCTGCTTGATGCTTTGGAAGCCAGATAAATTGGGGAGACCTCTCAAATATTCTGTGCAGCAATGAGCAGATTAAACCTTGGCCTTCAAGAAGTTGCTGCCAACATCTGTAAGGATGAAGGATCAGATTCCTTGTTATTAACCTGACGTGAATTCTGTAAAGTGACAGGAAAGCCAGCAGG
>NW_010413223.1:6009-10293 GCF_000710305.1 Buceros rhinoceros silvestris | reverse complement strand
GCAGGAATATGGAACTTCCCAGTCTTAAGCTTTGACACTTTTCAGTAATAGCTTGGTTTTAAGTAAAGAACAACACCCCATCTTGCCAGATTGAGGTGGCCAAATGACTGCATTCACACAAGCACCCTACGTGGGGTCACCCAGGAAGTCCCAGCCCTATAGGGCTCCAGCAGGACTCACAGCTGTAATGACATTCCCATCGTGCCCTGCCACAGCTTCATCCAAGAGCATCAGCTTGTCCTGCAGGGAGCGAAATCTCTCTAGAGAGCAGACCTGGAGATAAAAGAGGTATAAGTAGGCATATGCGACACCAGGCAATCCCCAGGCTGAACCAGTACCCAAGGTAGTATCTATTCTTCCCCCCTAAGCCCTTCAGCATGAATAACTGCCCTCCCAGCCAGTGGAGAGCTTGTCATTTAGCTGAAACCACGTGCTGCGTGATCTCTCAGAACACGTCCACAGGGCTCACAGCTAGCCCTCATTACTGCCCAGCCAGGACAACAGAGACTGTACATTCAGCACAATCACCCTCCAGACAAAACTTCCTTGAAAACAACAAACCACCAGCTCTGACAGGAGAAGGGAAATCTGCAGGGCCCTTTCCATGGAGGAAAGCAGAAAAGTAAGAATCTTCCTCCCTGCTTCTTACCCCATAATTGTGGGTTCTCTCAGCCTTTGAAAAGGCTCATACAGGATAAAACCACAAGCTCCTTGTGTGCTCACTGAAAACTGAGGCAGCTGAAACTAAGATTCCAGCTCCAGTGTAACCAAGATTGCTTCTGTCTTCCTCTCTCCAACAGCCACCAAGAAGTGAAGTAAAGCTCCACACCCTCAGATTTTTTCTATAGGGAGCAGAAAGGGCAGAGAGGGACACAGCCGTACAGACACCTCCTGTCAGAGCCTAGCTGAGGGGATGACTCAAGTAAACAACGCAACAAATTCTGAAGGTCTCCTGCTGCTCCTGAGCTAGTGCGATCCCAGCACTGCCAAAGCAGCAGATGCTGCAGGCAATGTGGATACCCCCTCTGCTCTGGAAACAGCTCAGAGCACAGGGAAGTGTAAAGCTGTTTAGGACCACACAACCTACGTCCCTCGCAAGCAGGTAGAAGTCAAAAGTCCTTACCTTGCCCCTCTGCATTCGTCTAACTGTATCTTTGGGGCTCCAATCACTGCTGTAATCCTGCCACAAGAAAAATAAAGAGCTCTTGATCCTCAAGAGGCCAGATCACACCATCAGTTCCCAAGCTGCTTTCCACTTGTGCTGGATCAGAGTGATGGCGCGTGTGTAGGTTCTTAGACTTACTACTCAGCTGCCCCAGGGGAGTTGTTAGTAGGATGTGTCCCTGCAGTGGTGAGGTGCCAGTGCTGGGCTCTCAGACCGCATGCTGGTCGGGAGGGCAGCTAGAGCGATCAGGTGCTGTAGGGACGGGGTCAGGAAGGCCAAGGCACAGCTGGAGCTGATCTCGGCAAGGGATGCAAAGAGTAATAAGAAGGGCTTCTATAGGTGTGTCTGCCACAAAATGAAGGTCAAGAAAGTGTACCTGTCCCTCGAGAGCAATATTGGCAAGCTGGTAACAACAGAGGAGGAGAAGGCTGTTACTCATCTATTTTGCCTCTATCTTAACCTCTCTTACCACACCTCCCGAGTTGGTGGACTGCAAGACAGGAGCCAGGAGAGCGACATGTATCCTGGGGGGAGTACAGGGACACTGTCCGGTTGTGTAGGGACGGGAGCAGGAAGGCCAAGGCATAGCTGGAGCTCAGCTTGGTGAGGAATGCAAAGAATAATAAGAAGGGCTTCTACAGGTGTGTCAATCAGAAGAGGAAAGTTAAAGAGAGCATGAACGTGACTGGCAGCTGGTTACGTCAGATGAGGAGAAGGCTGAGAGACTCAGCAACCTTCATGCCTCAGTCTTCACTGATAACCTCTCTTCTCACAACCCCCAAGTTAACGGACCGCAAGATGGGGACCAGGGGGCAAAGTTCCTCCCACTGTAAGTGAACATCAGGTTTGTGACCACCTGAGGAACCTGAACATACATAAGTCTATGGGACCGGATGAGATGCATCCCAGAGTCCTGAGGGAATTGGGGGATGTAGTTGCCAGGCCACTCTCCATGATATTTGAGAAGTTCTGGCAGTCAGATGAAGTCCCTGGAGACTGGGAAAAGGGAAACGCTGCACCCATTTTTTAAAAGCGTAGAAAGGAGGAGCCTGGGAACTACCGACCTGTCAGCCTCACCTCTGTGCCTGGGAAGATCATGGGACAGATCCTCCTAGAAGCTCTGCTAAAGCACATGGAGGACAGGGAGGTGATCTGAGACAGTCAGCATGGCTTGACCAAGGGCAAGTCATGCCTGACCAGCCTAGTGGCCCTCTGTGATGGAGTGACTCCATCAGTGGACAAGGGAAGAGCTATGGATGTCAACTATCTGGATTTCTATAATGCCTTTGACATGGTCCACCCTAACCTTCTCTCCTTCTCTCTAAGTTGCAGAGATATGGATTTGATGGGTGGACTGTTTGGTGGATATGAATTGGTTGGATGGTCACATCCAGAGGGCACTGGTCAATGGTCAATGTCCAGACTGAGATCGGTGACAAGTGGTGTCCCTTGGGGGTCCGTACTGGGGTCAGTGCTGTTTAGTATCTTCATCAATGACATAGACAGTGGGATCGAGTGCACCCTCAGCAAGTTTGCAGACAACATTAAACCAAGAAGTGTGGCTGACATGCCTGAGGGACAGGACGCCATACAGAAGGACCTAGACAAGCTGGAGAAGTGGGCCAGTGTGAACCTCATGAGTTCAACAAGGCCAAGTACAACGTCCTGCTCCTGGATTAGGTCAGTCCTCAGTATCAAGCGAAGCTGGGGACGATGTGATTGAGAGCAGACCTGTGGAGAAGGACTTGGGGGTACTGGTGGATGAAAGGCTGGACACGAGCTGACAATGTGTGTGCTTGCAGCCCAGAAACCCAACCATATCGTGGGCTGCATCAAAAGAAGCGTAACTAGCAGGTCAAAAGAGGTGATTCTCCGCCTCTACTCTGCTCTGGTGAGACCTCACTGTGTGGAGTCCTCAGCACACAAAAAACATGGACCTGTTGGAGCGGGTCCAGAGGAGGGCCACAAAAATGATCAGAGGGATGGAGTACCTCTCCGATGAAGAAAAGGCTCAGAATGTATAAGTTGTTCAGCCTGGAGAAGAGAAGGCTCTGAGGAGACCTTACTGCAGCCTTTCAATGCTTAAAGGGGGCCTACAGCAAAGATGGGGACAGTCTTTTTAGCAAGGCCTGTTGTGACAGAACAAGGGGTAATGGTTTTAAACTAAATGAAGGGAGATTTAGACTAGGTATAAAGAAGACTTTTTTTTTTTTATAATGAAGGTGGTGAAATACTCGAACAGGTTACCCAGAGAGGTGGTAGATGCTCCATCCCTGGAAGCATTCCAGGTCAGGCTGGACAGGGCTCTGAGCAACCTGATCTAGCTGAAGATGTCCCTGCTCACTGCAGGAGGGCTTGGACTAGATGACTTTTAATGGTCCCTTCCAACCCAAAACATTCTATGATTCTATACCATGCCCTGAAGAAGGAATCACAGAAACATACAATACTAGGTTGGAAGAAACCTCAAGGTTCATTTGGTCCAACCTTTCTTGGCAAGATGGTCCAGCACCCTGGAATGTTGCAGCGAGTCTAGAGGAGGGCCAGGAAGATGATGAGAGGGCTGGAACACCTATCCTGTGAGGACAGGCTGAGTTGGGGAGCCCAGAGAAGGCTCTGGGAAGACCTTACAGCAGCCTTCCAGTACCTAAAAAGGGCCAACAAGAAAGTTGGAGAGGACCTTTTTATGAGAGCATTTAGGGATAGGACAAGGGGTAATGGCTTTACACTGAAAGAGCGGAGATTTAGACTAGATGTAAGGGATTAATTCCTTTTTGTGAGGATAGCGAGACACTGCAACAGGCTGCCCAGAGGAGTTATGGATGCCCCTCTCCCCGGAAGTGTTGAAGGCCAGGTTGGATGGGGCTTTGAGAAACCTGATATAGTGGAAGGTGCCCCTACCCACGACAGGGGGGCTGAAACTGGATGATTTTTAAGGTCTCTTCCAACCTAAACCATTCTATGTTAGTAGACAGTAAGGTCCATCAACATATTCTTTAGAAGAATTGCATTTCAACAGGTTGTCCTCCTGGCGAACTAAAGTTCCAGTCTTGCCTTCAGAAGAACAAACAAAATACATGCACAATGGACAAACTCAAAACTGAGGGGGAAGGAGTCAG
>NW_010413223.1:0-5574 GCF_000710305.1 Buceros rhinoceros silvestris | reverse complement strand
CATTCCACAGCAGTGTGGAGAATGCAGGGACAACAGCCTCAGGCAAGTGCCCAGAGAGTCAAACGGGACTAGTAGAATGTGACAAGAACACTGAAGCCTTCAGCGAGACCATCTTAAGGTAATATGCTACAGCTGCTACAATAAGCAAAGTTCCTCCCCTGCAGACACCATGATCTGGAAGCCCTGGATAAAAAGTGGCGATGGTCTGAGCCACTCCTGAACTCACTCCAAGCAGTAGTCTTTGTGAGGCACTCAAGCCAGTGGTTCTAATTCAGCCTTCTGCCTCAGAAGAGCCGGAGAAAGTGAGTAACCAGAACCAGCTCTGAGGAAGGTTTATTGAAAGCCCACATCTAAAGAAAAAAGTAGTGCCGACCCAGTCCTATTACGGGACTACTGCATGCAAGTCTCTCAAGTTGGTGTATAGCTGAGTGTCAAATATCCAGAACACCAGGTTCCCTTCAGCACCTCTAGCCAGAGGCAGCTCCTCAGCCTGTCACTGCCAGGACACCGGTTCAAAGCTGCCAGTAGCTTCCTCTGCTTTGCTTCACCACATTTAAAATATTCCTGCCTGCTTTTAAGGGGCTGTACAACCCTTCATGTTCCTGCTTCACTACCTCTGCAGGCACAGAACAGAACACAACGGGATGCACTTGCTTCTCCTGCCAAGCTTTCAGAAGTGCTGCCTGTCAGGTTATGTGATTAATGGCTAACCAACATAAACGCACCAACCTGCACAGAACAGAACACAACGGGATGCACTTGCTTCTCCTGCCAAGCTTTCAGGAAGTGCTGCCTGTCAGGTTATGTGATTAATGGCTAACCAACATAAACGCACCAACCTGGTGAGGATCAAATGGCCAAGGACAGGTGGAGAAAACCCGGTAACCTAATCAGTGCAACCTGAGCATGCTGACTTGGCCACTGGTGGTCACCATCAAATGAGACAGATTAGGTCATTATCCATTGTGTAAAACCTTTCAAGATGACTAAACCAAATAAACTTTCCCCAAACACCATGCAACCCTGAAGAGGTACAGGTCTGAGTATGAAATGCAGGGGAAAGAGAATCCTGGATCGTTTTAAGATGTTGTGTAAATGTGCGAGGCTTGTTACAGAAGTTTAGGGCAAAGACAAAAAGCAGGAAAAGGGAGAGATCAAAATGAATTGAAGAAACAGGCATGGGAAAATAGAGGGAAAAGTAGCCATAGGGTGCCAGCCAAGTTTAAACAAACGGCTAGTTAGTGTGCCTGTCTGACTGAGTCCTGCAATGGATCACTGCAGTCTGTCTTACACTCTCACCAAATTCTGCATTTAACCACCTTCTGTGCGGGTAGGCTCTATTCCAAGTGTATGCGTTTGTATGAACACTAGTGAACTTCAAACTCAACCAGCCAGTGCGTAAGCAGTCTGAAGATCAGGAACTGCAACGGGACCACGAGCCCTAGGCACTCAAGGGTCCAGGTGCCAGCAACTAGAGGAGGCTGGGATTCAGCTACAAAACAAACTGAATGTCTAAGACAAGCTACTGGAGAGACCCATGGAGTGTGTGTATGTTCCACAAGTGGAATTCAATCCTGGTCAGACAGAAAGGAGGCTCAGGATCAGGCTTGAGTGTTGTGCGTTTCTGTGTCTGTTGGTAAAGGCATTGGTTTCTGTCTGCGTTAATCCATGTGGGCAGCTGTGTTAGTATTTTACATGTCTGTGTCTGTTGGGAATATGTGGTCAGTCCTGTTACTGGCTGGACCTGGGGACATGGAACCACAACCTCACACCCAATAGGAGGAATCCACCCAGTCCCAAAATCCACTAGATTCCGCAACACCTAACAGTGTCTATCTGGGAGAAGAACATTCCTGCCAACTGGAACTCTACCTCTATGCAACTCCCTCTGTGCTGCCCCAATGATGGATGAACAAGAAATTTAGAAGCCTTTAGATTTAAAAAATTTAAAAAGCACACATGATGCCAATTCTTCTGATGCAGCATGAAAGCAGCTTCCAGGCAAAGCACTATTTAGGAATTCTTTTCACAGAGACTGCTGGGCCATTCATTAGGAGAAAGAGTAACTAAGACCTCCAGCAAAGCCCTCTACTTCTGAGCAAAAGCAGAGAACATCTAAATTACTGCGAGGTTGCATTCTGCAGCTCCCTGACATATTCCCAGCATTGCCCTCTGCCGTCTGAAATAGAAATTAATCACTTCCCACAAAACCAACAGAGTAGGACGTTCTCCTGGCAGTACTCTGACCTCAGCACACTACAAACACAGGCTGCTCACCTTGTACTCAGCTTTTGGTCTGCGCAGCTCTGGGGCATAGTTTTTAACTCCTGTATCAGAGAGGGCTGAGAAGAAAAAGCAAAGCTGAGTAGCACATCAAAATCCAGATTCACATCCACTTCCAAAACCACCCTTCTATTGGTTTTCGTGGTAGAAGGCTCAAACTCAAGCACCAAATGGCAATACAAAGTTGCTCTAAACTCAGCAGTTGTCAGTTGAACATAAACAGGTTACACCAAACCATCATGACAACTCTTTCACTTCTTTGCTGAATAACTTTCAGACAACCCATGATTTGGTTCTCTTTTTCTGCAACATAAGGAAGATGACACTTCCCTTTTACAGAAATGCTTACACTTACATAAATCTGCACCCTGCCCAAAATAAGGCAAGGATTCAAAACTTACCATCTGAAAGGGACTGGAAACTTGGAAGTTTGTTTCGTCCTGAAATCAAAACCAACACTCATGAGAGACTGTCTCTTAGTTCAGCAACATCTCTTGCAGAGGGAACACAAGCCAATGTGCTGCGGTTGTGCCACTGTAGAAGCAGCACTCTGTATAGTGATTCGCACACACCAGCATCACTGGCGATCACCTGCTTGCAGTGTGAGGCTCTGAAGTTGTTGCTGAGGCCACGAGAGGTGGGAGAGCCTGAATTCACTCACTTACTCACAGAACAGAGGCTCAAGCCTGCTTAGGCCTTGGCAACACAGACAGCTTCATTCACAAGGGCTACAATCTGGATGCCTTTCATTATCACTGTATCATCAAAGTTGAGACTAAAAACCACCCCAGAGAACGAGAGACAAAGTAAAAGCTGGTTTGTTGTGTGGCTGTGAGACAGCAGAGCTGAACTCTTGCAAGCTGTGTAAGTCTCTTCACGGCCTGTGACCCTACGCCTGACTGTGCGCAGTAACCCCATAACCAGCTATGCTATCGCACTGCTACTAGCTGTTAGCTGAACCAACTATAACATCAACAGCACCCAGATGAGCTGCAAATAAAGGATAACCAACCTTTCTACAGTATTGAAGATCAAATGAGGGCCACATGGGTCAAGCCAGTCCCTCTGTAGCCCGTTCCTTTCCACCATGCAAATGGATCACTGTGCATGCTGTGCTCTCCCTTGCTGTTCTGTGGAACTTGGCTTTTAAGAAGCCATGAACTCCAAAGCTCCCCCCTCAAACCACAAGACCATGCAATCCTCTGCACAAGATGGTCTCCAGTTTCTGACTGTTGAGCAATCTTCCCTGTTTTGCAATACACTTAAGAGAAAATGATTTACATAACACAATTGCCCCTTGCCCCTCTTGAGGGTAAACCCATTTGTCCATATTGTGTATGAAGAACCTCACCTTTGAATAGGTTGCTCAGAAAGTAGGGGGAAACTTGTTTGGGAAAAGCAGTGGAGGAAGAGCTCTTCTGTAGGCTGGACTCTCGGCCCTCCAGTGAGCTAGTGCTGCTGGAGGCTGTCTCTTTGATTGACCAGGAGATACCTATGTGAAGACAGAGATAATTTGAAACAAGAAAGAGAAAAATAGTCTGTAAAGAATGATCTTAAGTGTGTCCTGGTCAGTTCTGCACTAACACACCCTGCTAACATTGACCCTCAGCACTAAGTAGATGCAGTGTCCAGAATCCCAATCTCATACCACACTGCATGTTAAAGAGTTGTGCACTGTCCTCCAGAATTGGTTGATTTCAGCAATATCAGAAAACTGGTTATGGCTTACATAAAAAAAATGCATAGACCACCCAACATTTTTATGCCATTGCATGGGGTAGAGTATAATCCTTACTCTGAAGGTAAAGAGCGAGGCAGAGAATCCCTGGCTTATCTCAAGTTACAGAAACGTAAGAGCATACCTTCCCGAACATTGAAAAACTAAGTTTTCCTCCTCGCACAGGAGAACGAGCTATCAATGTGCATATGCTTCTGGCAACAATGCACACAACTCCCTCCTGCTTGTTCAAGATGCCGTTTTCCCTTCTTTTCACAGAGCTGCACAACACGCATATTTTAGGACAGGGTGATAGAGCAAAAAAGCTGATAGGTAGAGACCTTGGGTGGGGAAAAATGCCTGAACCAGAGGGAGCAGCTATAGCATAGGACACGAAGAACAGACCCTTTGAAGGTCCTCTGGGTGATCCAAATGTAAATTTTCATTGTTTGGCACTGGCTAGCAAGTGCCACATATTCTGTGGGTCAGGAGCATCGTGTGTAGGTCATGAGCTCACTCCCATCATCACATTTCCTTAATGCTTACAATTCCCTTTCAAACTTCAAGCATGTCAGTCTATAAACATACACTAAACCTCTCCTGAAAGTGCTGTGAGGACAAAGCACAGAGAACCTTAAATGGTGGCATTTCAGGCAACAGCGTCAAGGAAATGACAGCCTAGAACCCTGCAGGCCAGCTGAGCCATAACCTCCAAAACATCCACTCTAATCTCTACTGGGAATTCCCTCCCTTTGTCTGCCCTCCTCTTCATGCAATCTGGGCCTCCGCTTGCTCTCTTTTCAGTAGGTCCACACAGGTAAATCAAGTGGCTCACAACATGACCCGAGGATACTAGAATTAGATTAGATATGCAGGATTAGATGTAGTACTTCCGACCTCGACTAAATGACGTAACTTAAGTGGTGATTTTAAACTCCCTCTGTCTGAACTATAACTTATAATACTTCTGCACTTACTTCCCACTGGTTCTCCACTCCAGCTGACCCTCTCAAGGTCATCATCATCATCATCAACAATGTCCCGAAGGCTATTCACTGCCCGTTTGGATTCCTTTAGCTATGGACAAAAGAAAGAGCTCGTATAAAGACCAGCAATGTTGCAGAGTGCACTTTGTTTCCTGCTACCTTCAATCAACCTCCTTCAGAGCTCTGAATACAGCTTCTTCACCTTCCACTGCCTCTTCTGAAAGAGGTATTTTGCATCTGTAGGTGTTCAACAGACACGGGAGCCCTTCCTCAGCACTGAGGATCCGAAGGACGCCGACATCCACACGGGCACCGACGGTTCAACCATGAGGAGATAACGTTTTGTACATGGGCAAGAAACCACGGTCCTACTGAGCTTTCAGACTGGCTACGGCGAGACAGGGGCCCTTGGCAGCCTTCACGCAGGGCAGGGGAGAAGCCCCCATCCCCCTCACAAGGCACAGGCTCTCAGCAAAGCCAGGGCCGAGGCCTGGGCTGACTCGGCCACGGCAGGGGCCTGCCCGAGGCGGTGCCTCACGCCGGGCCGCAGCACGCCGGCAGACCGGGGCCGGACCCTACCTGTGAGAG
>NW_010413222.1:51875-55675 GCF_000710305.1 Buceros rhinoceros silvestris | reverse complement strand
TCAGTCTTTGATAGTAAGACCAGTTGTTCTCCAAGTGCCCAGCCCTCTGCATGGGACTAGTGGGACAAGATGAATTATGAAAAACGCATAATCCAAGAGGAAATGGTCAGTGACCTACTGCACCAATTAGATGCACACAAGTCTATGGGGCTGAACAGGATCCACCCAAGTGTACTGAGGAAGCTGGTTGAAGCTCCCCAAGATACTTTCCATCATTTATCATCTGTCCTGGTTAACCGAGGAGATCTGAGTCGACTGGAGGTCAGCAAATATGATGTCCATCTACAAGAAGTGCTGAAAAGAAGATCTGGGGAATGGTAGGCCTGTCAGTCTGACCTTGGTGCCAGGAAGGGTTATGGAGCAGATCATAACGGATGGATTTGAACAGGCTAGGTAGATGGGCTGAAGCCAGTGATACGAGGTTCAACAAGGCCAAGTGCTGGGCCCTGCACTTGGGTTACATCAACCCCCTGCATGCTACAGGTTTGGGGAAGTGGGGGTGAAAACTGTCCGTCAGAAAAGGATCTGGGAGTGTTGGTTAATAGTTGACTGAATATGAGCCAGCAGTGTGCCCAGGAGGCCACAAAGGCCAATAGCATCCTGGCTTGTATCAGAAATAGTGTGGCCAGCAGGAGTAGGGAAGTGATTGTCTCTCTACTCAGCACAGGTGAGGTACATCTTGAATACTGTGTCCAGTTTTGGGTGTCTCACTGCAAGAAGGACATTGAAGTGCTGGAGTGTGCAGAAAAAAAAAAAAAGGAGCCATGAAGCTGGAAAAGGGTCTAGAGCACAAGTCTTAAAGGAGGAGCTGAGGGAACTGGGGTTGTTTAGTCTGGAGGAAAGGATGCTCAGGGGAGACCTTATCACTCTCTACAAACTACCTGAAAGGAGGTTATACTGAGGTGGGGGTCTCTTCTCCCACAGAACAAGTGATTAGAGGAAACAGCCTCAAGTTGCACCAGGGGAGATTTAGGCTGGATATTAGGAAAAATTTCCTCACCAAAAGGCTTGTCAAGCATTGGGAGAGTCTGCCCCTGGAAGTGGTGGAGTCACCATTCCGGATAGTATTTAAAAGACATGTAGATGTAGTGCTGAGGGACATGATTTAGTGGTGATTTGGCAGTGCTGGGTTAATGGTTGGACTTGATGATCTTGAAGGTCTCTTCCAATCATAATGATACTATGATTCTTACATACTGTGAGTTGCAATTTTTTTTAAACTCTCCTGGATTTAATTCTCTCTTAGTGTAGCTTGTACAACTTCTAAAGCATTTTGGCCTGGATCATGACAGGGAAATACAGTCATTTGCTTATCTACTTCTTGAACGTTTCGGATGGCAGAGAAATGGCTGGTTTAAAAAATATAGTAGCAGATTTCTGTGCTGTGTCCAAGCATTTTAATTTCTTTCATAGCGCTCAATATTAAAATTCTTAGTCATTTTAACTAGCTCCTGCCTCTTTACATGGGCAATATGTAGGCCGAGGTAGCATTGAATAAATCTCTGAAAATGGTGGCAGGCCAGAGACAGAAGAACTGGCTTGGAATAGGCATGTGCTATGAGTCGTAACTGTCACTAGTTGGAAGAAAAGTAAGTGGGAGAACCCTCTGCAGGGTTCATTATGTTGAAGGAATACACAGGAGTCTAGAAAGAAAGTTTTAAAGCTTCTTCTCTCCTCCTGCTTTCCTTGGTTCACTGAAACAGTCTGATTCAAGTGTCTTCTATTTCTTGGTCTTTGAGTTCACCTTAGAGAATAAAAGGAAATAAGGCAGACTTTGGGTTTAATAGACCTCTCCTTAATTCTGCCACATAATGTAGACTAATAGTACTTTAAAACAGTCACTTGGAATGTTAATGGTCTTAATAACACAGTAAAGAAAAAAAAAAAGGGCTGGACTTCCTCCTAAGAAATCTGAATTCTACTATAGGTATAAGAAATTATTCATCTGAAGAATTCCATTTTAAAAACTAAGGTCTTGGCTGTGCACAATATTTAAACAAATAGAAATCTAGTTATACTGATTAAGAACCAACCGACCAAAATATTTCTATTTTAAACAGTGTAGTCAGTATCTTAGGAAAGAAAACCCACTGGTCTTGAGATTTGGAAAATGGACAAGATCTTCCTTTATACTACATTGTTCCTTTCAATGCAGATGCTGTGCAGTCACTCTCTAGTCACTCTCTGCTAGAAACCATCACTGGGCAGAGTGCTCTGCCTGGGCTTGAAGACACAGCTGGAACCCAAGATTAGTGTCCAATATCCTCCTTCTGGTAGTGGCCACTCTTTTCATGCTGGTGAGAACTTGAGGGCCCCTTTCTGTTCTTCAGCTTTGTCTCTTTGAGTTTCAAGACCTCTGGTTTCTGTATTGGATCCTATCAGGAGGTCACCAGGAGCTTTGACACTGACTTAACAAGACTTGTGTTTTACCCTGACAGATCTGTGTTGCAGATGAAAACAGTGGCTTTAGTTTGCAGTGTTCGATGGGCTGATAACTCTTCCTGGCTTCAGAGTTCATCAGCTGCTTCAGATCAATTTCTGGACTACCTGATTTAGAAAATTGCCCTTCTGTCTTTCGTGTCATCCAATATCACAGGGAAATGCCACTTTATTATAAACTGACAGAAGTCTGTGAAGCCAAGTATGGAAATGCATGCGTATGTGGTTTATTTGGGTTGCCACAATAATTTTAAATAAGTGTGGAGAGAGCAGAAAGACTTTGCATGTGGAAAGCCTGTAGTGGGGAAAATGGGAGAGGATGTGCTCATGACTCTGAGAACAAATCTTTATTGCTTTATTAACAGCATTAGCCATTACTCAGGGCAAATCTTCATTCCTGACACACCTGGACAATGGCCTAACTGATTTTTTTATACTTAGTAACAAAGAATTATGTGTTTACTCAAAAAAACCCTCCTGTGTTGTTTGGGTGTTTGGTTGGTTGGTTAGTTGTTTTGCATCTTATACTCTTCCTTGGGTAAATAGTGTGTTTCTGAAAAAAAACCACAATCCAAACCAAAATAAAAAAGAAAAAACCCCACCACAACAACAAAAAAATCTGTTCTCCTTTACTTAGTGAAAATCTTGTGTCCTGGGTCCAACATGGTGGAATCGGATGCTCTTCTGTTGTCTGGCTTTCTTCTTCCCAGAGAGCTGTGGTCTTCCCACGCTTCCAGGAAGGAGAGCATGCCTCTTTGGATGAACTCATAAAAGGGGGCGTGTTGAGAAACTCGATGACATTTTGTTTTCCCCTCTGCTTTTTCTACTGTTCTCTCTATCTTGTCCATGCTGCAGGTTTCTTGAATATGCCACGCAGGACTCTCGAATCTCACGCCCTGGGACTGGAAACCCTTATTAAGGAGAGAAAGCCACGTCCGTGGCCACCTGCTATTTCCCTGAAGCAGTAAAAGATGCCTTCTGCAAAATAGGTAGAACCTTTTTCTGTTTCTGCCGATCTCCGGTGGGGGTGGTGTTTGAACTGTTTTGCCATGACAGATCGACCCAGTGATACCCCCTTATCTCTGCACAGAAGAGACGGACATCGACGCGGCGGGGAGTTTGAAGATATTCCCTTGGGACGCCGCCGGCCGGCAGTGCAGATATGTGGGGGGAGAGCTTGGGAAATCTACCTTTGGCAGAGAAATTTCTCTTCAGCCGCTCCAGAGGAAAAAGGAACTATGTTTTATTTGCATGAAAGGTTTGCTTCAGGAAAAAGTTCTTATATTGAGAACTTTTTCGTCAGGTGAACGGACTGGACTCTTCCTTCTCCCTCCCCCCTCACTGGCATGGCGAGCCATTGG
>NW_010413222.1:44804-51713 GCF_000710305.1 Buceros rhinoceros silvestris | reverse complement strand
GGCCTGGCGAACCATTGGTGGGGGGGAAGTTTGTTTGTAAGCAGGGATCGTTTTGATCGGGAGATTTTATGTGTAACTGCATTACTTATTAAACTCTCCCTCTATTTCTCTCTCTCCCTTTTCCAGTCCTGTTTAACTTTGAAAATTATTTTATTTTGGGGGCGTTTTACTATTAAATCCTTTTCTGTTTTCACTCATTCTATATGTGGTCTGTGTTATCTTTTCCTTTGCCTGACTAAGCCTTAACGAGCTCATTAATGAGGTGATAAGCCACTAACAAGCATCAAAAGTTTCCCTTTTGTGTGGTTTTGCTGGTTTGCTTTTCCAGCCAACACACTGTTTCGTCACATCCCTTTTGGTGGGAAACAGCCCCCCTTTTCAACCTGCGACATCTTGGATTTCAGGTTCTTAGATTCCTGACCCTTCCAATCTGAGCCTTTTGTTGGAGCTAAAATATAGAGAAGTGAAGTGAAAAAAATCTCGAATACTCAAACCCACAAACGCATTTTGCATTTTAAAAACATAAAATACAGTGAAATCCTTGAACCTTTTTTAAAAACCACATTATTTTATTTACACCTTATCTCACATAGCAGAGATGTTTCACCCAGTTACTCTAGTAGAGAGAACGAAGATTAACTCACTGCATCTAGTTGAAATATCAGCTGAAGCTTCCCGTTGCCACTTCCTACTTCTGCCTCAATGGCATGCCGCGCTGATTCACAGGTTACGCTTTGTGCTGGAGAAAAAAGTGTGAAGTTGTCACTGCCTCTGCTGCTCTTGGCTGATGAGATTTCTGGCTACAGTATTAACTGGCCCAAAATATTCCAATATGAGGAAGGAATGTCCAGAAACTATTGCCTCCCTATCTGTCTTTGACTCCACTCTTCAGTGGTGGTGTGATAGAAACTCCTTTGATCTTATATAATATTGTATTATAGAATCATTAGTGTCTTTTAATATTTTTTATTTCTTTGCTTTTGACTTTGCAAGCATTTGTTCTGACACAGACTGACAGAAGTGCTTTCTGGTAAGACAGGGACTTCTTCCTATCCAAACATGTGTTATTGTCAAAGATGGAGGAGAGCAACCACAAGAAGATTGCAAACGTGCTAGAAGAAGAAAGGTGTGTGAATTCTGATTTGTTAAATGTTTGTGACTGATGATACTGTCTGATTAGGGACTTCTTCCTGAATCTGTATATGAAGTGTTGGAGCTTGGCTCTATTACCTGTGTCAGGTTGAACTCTTGCTAAAAATTGCCTCTTGCTGTAAATCATTTCTGGACTAAGGTTATGGCAGAGGACAATCACAGGGAAAACTGTCACAGGACATGTGAATTGTTTTTTACCTTTTCTGTGTGAGAAGGTATAGTGGGTACATGCTACAATTTTACCTGGCAATCAAGGAAAAAAAAACAACAAAAAAGGAACCCCTCAGTTTTGTTTTCAAAGGGACCTATTTCAACTTGAATTGTTTTTTAAGTTATACAATGCAAAAAGGGTCATTTGGGGACTTGCATGAAAGGAAGAATTGGCTGCTCTATGATACATTTGGCTGTTTCTTAATGTTTCCTAATGAACAAGCGAATGAGACTGGGCCTTAAAATAGAATTTGGGGGAGGGAGGAGGGAATAAAGTTCCCTAAAGCATAATTAACTAGAGAGGCACTTTTCTATACACTTTTATATTAATCTTCAAAAGTGAGAATAAAAGTAGGAAAAAAATACAAGGAAAGTAGGGTGAAGTAATTTTCCCTACTTTCTTAATGCTTAGAAATTAAATCTCGCTTAAAGAATAGGAAAAGAAAAGAAAAGGTTGGTTTCAAGTAAGGGCCTTCAGGGCAACAATATAAAATTATATGGATATTTAACTGCTCTGTGTCATGGTACTATAATTAAGACAAAGTACCTTACAATGATTCCACCAACTGGGTTAATACAGACAGTGACTATGAATTCCAAATTAATATATATTAATTTTAAAGAAGATTTAAAAAAATGTCAACCCCCCTGAAAAGACATGTAAGTATATAATAAGTAGATTAGCAATATAAGTTTAAAGATGAAGAATCTGCTAAACACTGCCTCACACTATAAACAGTGTGAATTTTGTTTGCATATCTACTTCTGTGAAGGCAGTTAACAATATTTCTCATCAAAGACATTTACTAAAGCACTAAAATTCTTGAAAAACTGTGAGCTGTCTGTATGGTTTTGTATGAATTTCTGAAATGGGGACATAAGGTAGACCTTGCCACAAAACGAGAATTTTGTTTTCACTATCCATCTAACTCTCATTCTCTATATAAGTGTAAAAAAAATTAAGAATCTGAAGGCTCAGCATTAAATTTCATGGTGAACCATGCACCTCTGAGCATGTGTCCTCACTGTGTGACACTGCGTTTCAGAGTGGTTACACCACTGGGTGTGAGCACACCTTTCAGTCAGGTGTCTTTCCCTTGGGTTGTATCTGATTTTTGGGGTGATCCGGGAGCCCTTGTGCAGGCAGGCTTCCCTCCTCAATCTGTCAGTCCTGCTTGAGGAACTTTGGGGCCAAAATTTCAGCCAGCCTGTCACTGTGCACATCTATCAATCACTAACAGAGTGTAACACCAGTCAAACCAGTTCTGGCAAAGCTGACTGGGGCCATTTAGGGTGTAACCCTCCCATCAATTCATCTGTCCCTTTTTGGACATCCTATTGCAGAGTCAACAGGAGGAATGTGTGTGCCCATTTTGCAAGATTTAGTGCTAAGGATCTTCACTTAAATCCTCCTCCACTGGCAATAACTTCCTGCGCTTGGGAGTTGGCTGTCATCACTGCCCCCCCTCTTCTCTGTTTTTTCACTAACTCATGCCTATGAACTTGGAGCCTGCTGGAACTGGACAATCTGTGGTGTTAGACAGCTGGTAGATGATGATCTCTGAGGATGTCAGAAGAAACTAACTGGTGGAAATTATACCTTTAAAGAAGTAGAGAAGTGTGAAATATTTTGAGAATTTGGGCCAAGTGCTCTGCTAAATCAAATCTTTGGCATGAATTTTACTTTAATCTTGTGCCTCCTAAGTTGTAAGCAAAGGATTGTGCTCTCCTGCCCCCAGCTTAGAAATTTTCTTAAACTTGAAAGCTCTCGCTAATATTCTATGGTATAAGGTATGCCTAAATGGACAAAATCAAAATTCAGGGTGTAACTGGAGTATTTGCTCTCCTATACTTCAGTCCAGCCTGTTGCACTGCCAATTAAAAATATTTAAAATAAAGATCCTGAAAGTATTTCTGTGGACATTCTGGTGATGCTATCTTATGATGAAAATCACCCTGATGATACTCCAATGGCAGATGGAAGGTAGAAGGGAAGAGAAGAACACAGAGTTCTTCCATTTGTGCTGGAAAGATTAGTGCTTGTTTCAGTGTGGATGAGCAGAGAACTTCAGGGAAGTTTATGTTGGTTTATCATCCCTATCATGACAAGACTCTGCTAAAAAGGACAGCTAGAATTATAGTGAATATGGGGTAAATCTTTACTTTGATGTAGCTAATTGGTGTTAACCCTGTCAACTTAATCCATGAGGGATTTGATGCACCTGGTAAAGTTAAACTCTGGGGTGAGAGAGATAAACAGGTACAACATTTTCCTCTGGCTAGTGATACAAAAATGGGAAATTGGCGTGTTCCTTTAGTGAATCTTGATTTAGGCACTACAGCTAGAAGAAAGCAAACACTTGAAAAAGTGTGACTCTGGATGTGGTCCATATCTCCATTCCTTTGAAATATTGGTTGCCTCGGTGGGAAAGAAGAGCTGCCTCTTCTCTCCCTGTTCAGTAGGTCGCTCTCACAGCTGTGAAACTGTTAAATGCTGCTCCATGGGGAATGCTATCTTGCTATGGAAATGAATTCAGAAATGTGACATTTTGCTGGCAGGGATAGATTTGCCTGTGAGAGCCTGACTGACTTCTATCGGTTTGCCTGATGGATTGACTCCCATCACTGCAGAGCCAAAATTCATTGATTATGCTCCCAGGATGACCTTCTTAAGAGGGAGACTGTGCCGAATCTTTACCTTTTCCCCCTACCCTTCAACTCATCCCTGATCCCTTTTGTTTATTTCCTTTTCTAAAAAATTGTCTCCCTTAATCTCTGCTAATTATAGATTGAAGATAACGGAGGTAAGTCAATGGGCTGAATAGAAGAGCAAAGTGTACAAACAGCAGATCTTCAAGAGAGGAGTCAGAGGTTGTTGCAGCTTCCCATGGTTGGCAACTGATATTGTCAGAACAATTGTGCTGTTGTCCCCCTAAAACTACTTGCACAAAGAGAAGGGGTAGCAGACAGAATGGCAGTAAAAACTGTTAGAGTTAATTCAAGATCGGGTCATCTTGAAAGTCAATGTATAGTGCTAGGTGGCCATTACTTCCACTGGGGAAAAAAAAAAAAACAAAAAGTAAAAGATTGCTCAGTTTACAAAAAGGGGAGTGCCAAAAAGATAGCTCAGAGTCTTTGACCACAGAAGGCTTTTGCCTTCCTGTTTCACCTAGTGGGGATGGTGTAAGAGGCCTTTGTTACCTGCTGTGGCCAGGTAGTTTGGTTTGAGGGCAGTTTCAATAAAACGAGTTAGCTTGAACAGTTTCAGACTGGGGATCTGAGATAACCTGGCTTTTACCTAAAGCAAAGTAAGGAGTGTGTCTGAAGGCAGGGAACATCTGGTCTCTGGATGCTGATGGGGAAGGAGCAGGTGCAGTGGGAACAGCAATTCTTTCTTGGATTTTTCTGATAATAGTATGTTCACTTCTATGACAGAGTTCACATCTTATCTAGGGACAAACCTGTGCTTATAAGAAGGTGTGATGGACTGCTAAATGCCAACATTAAGTATGATGCCTTAAACAATTGTTTTCAGACAGGTGCTGCTTTGTCCTTTAACTGGGACCACCTGGCTGTGGGGAGCAGCCCCTGCCCCTCTGCTGCTCTCCGCCCTGGAGGCACCAGCCTTGGAGGATGGTAGAACCTATTGTTAGGTGATCCCCCCTCCCAAGTCTGGAGGCGTGTCACTGCGCATGTGCAGGCATCGGGGGGTCACTTTGCAGTCATGGCAGTGGAGGGGGCAAACCCACCGGCCAAGCCCCATTCAGCTGCGCATGTCCTGGGACCCCAAGCCTTTTTATGGAATGGTCCAGAAGGAGGAACTGCGCATGCTCAGCTGAGGAAGTGAGCCCTATGAAAAGGGAGACACCAGCGTGCCAGGGGGCAGTGTACGTGTGAGGCTACCACCAGGGGACCTGGAGAGCTGAGAACAGGGGAACATCACTGGGGACACTTCCAAGGGTGGTGAGACTTTCCCCATCCTCTTATTTTCCCTCTGTCTTCCTTTTCTTTTTTCTGCTTTCCTACACCAGAGTTCTAGTTCATGCCAATGCAAAGCCATCATTGTTGAAATTGTTTGACTTTGCCTAAATACTGTATCTGATACCCACATTGAATTCACCCATTTGTTATCTGGCGAAAACAACAAAGTTGTTTTGTACTGTTCCTCTGAGTCCTTGTGAATCTACTGACTGTGGTTCTGCTGAACAGAGACTGGCTGCTTAGTCCGTCTTTCAGGGGTTCATGAAGATTCACCTCTCTCGCAACCCACCGAGTGGGATGAGACAGAAGGGAGTGTAAAAAAACATGAACTGTGGATTAAAAAAGAAACCTGGTTTGTCTTTTATCTTTAAAAAGCACTCACATTCAGGTTAGTTGTAGCTTAAGTTTTGTCATCTGTTAAATCAGAGTAGTGATACTTGCCAAATCAAGGCCTTAGGTCTCATCTCTAATGGGGATCTGAGGGTTGACAGTGTGCAAGTACTAGAGCTGCTGTAACTCTACAAATAATTCTTGACGTATTTTTAAGCACCATCTAAAATATGCTGAATGTAAGCTTCCCCAGTCCAGCTATGACACTGTTTTGTCGTATGTCAGGATTTTTTGAGCAACTTCTCCCCAGTGCAAGAGGAATAAGGGGGTAGGCCTGGTGTGGAGGCTGTGGGTGGGGACAACCTGCTTCCTGGACAAGCCTGGTGACATGGCAGAGTAAGAACACTATGAGGAAGAATGGAATGGGGGAGGTAAGATAGTGGGAAAAATAATCTCCTTTGCCCCAAATGGTGGGTTCCAAGTCTTTGGTTTTGGTTAAAAAGAGTTTAGGGATCCTCTGTCATGGTGCATAGTTAAATATTTCCAGGAGTGCGAAGAGCATTGAAGGAGGGTGTGTAGGTGGGGAACTTAGGTTTGCTGGTACCGGGGAGGAGAGTGCAAACCTGGATCTTACAGTGGAGGTGTAATAAATGATTTGAGGGAAGGTGAATGACTTGGATGTGAGCCCAGAAGAGACAGGCAAGGAAATCTGGAGAATCCCTCCAGCACAGTGTCAGGAAAAAGCCTTGGAAGTGGGCTGTGGGCACATGCACGGATGTGAAGAGTCCTGAGGAGACTGAAACACTGGAGGGGATGTGATTCTCAAGACCCGTCTGCCTGAGCTACTCATTATTCTGATCACTGCTGGACACAGAGGTGCTGAAATCCCCTCTTGGGGATTTTCCCTCCTGTTGTTGTGGGACTGCTGGTTCAGTGTTGCACAGTGAGATGTAAGATGAGCCATCTACACTTAGAAGTGCTTTTCCTCACTGAACACCCACTGACTGGTCATTCCTGTCAATATATATTTACATTCAATTGCTGCTTCTCAGTTTGAGCCCAGAGTTAATGGCTGTATCTCTCTACCTTCCTCTACCGATTAGCTCTGACACAGGCATGGTGTAGGGCTGGGAGACAGCCTGCTGTAAGCAAGAACCTTGTTCTACCATATGATGGTAATATTTCTCACAGTGGCAACAGAGGTTTCAGCGCTAATGATGCTGTACCTTTTCTCTT
>NW_010413222.1:43188-44740 GCF_000710305.1 Buceros rhinoceros silvestris | reverse complement strand
TTTCCCTTTTTCTTTCACTTCCCTTTTTTTTTAATTTCCTTTTCTTTTTTTTAAAAGGGACTGAGCTCTTTAATTACGCTGTGTGATAATGGGTTGCTTAGTACAACAGAGAAACATATTCTTAATGACCAGAGTGTAGTTGGTCAACTCTTTCATATCTGTAGCATAGCTCAAGGGGAATCTAACGTACCACTCAGTAAAATGCATTAGTCCTCTCAGCTTTACCTTCACTGGAAAATTGTAAACACCATATTGAAAATGTTACATTCAGTTCAACATATTCTGAAATGATAGACAGTATCTGCTTCAGAGAGGCCTGGACTAAGCTAGCTTGAACACTGCATTACCTTTTGCTCAGAGAAACCGCACCATACCACAGGGAAAGTCATTTGAAGGAGTTTATACTGTGTAGTGACTTTTTATTGCAGATGCCTTAATAATGCGCTTCCTGTAGGTAAGGGACACAACATTTTTAGTCTTAGGATTTCTTCAGATTTCTTGACTGGCCTGTCCCCTCCCAACCTAAGTATAAAAAGTCCCTCTGACAGCAAAGTTGGAAAAACTGGAGAAAGTATATTGTGCATTAGAGTTGGTGAAAGACTAGTCAGTTATTTATAATGTATGTCACTTTCAAAAGCGAGAGAGAAACCTAACATTTAATTAGAAACTTTCCAAGTACAGAAATAGTTGTCTTGTTTCCTGAAAAGAAAAGCAGAATCTAACATTTTAACATGGGCAATTGCTAGCAATTTTTTTTCTGTTTTCTGAGAAAAAGCAAAATAAAATCCTGAAATAAAATCCCAACTAACAAGCCGATATGGCATTTCAGTATAATGAAATCTGATAGTTGATGTGCTCGGGTCATCTGTAACTGGTACTGTTTTCTCCACCCTATACAAAAACATGTAAGCAGCAAGTAATTCTGTTTGTTTGTGTGTTGCGCTGGTGGGAAAGGTGGAAGGAGGTTGCCTGCTTGTCATCTTGCTTCTGATGAGAAAGGAAAGGAAGACTGAATGTCTCAAGATAGCAGGGAGGAACACATGAGCTGCTAGCACCTTCCACATGGGGAAGGAGAGAAACCTGGTGCCCTGCAGCTCATGAGCTGGGATAGCAGGGATCGGGGAGTGGATGGATGAGCAATGGGCTTTAAAGCAGAGCACCTACCTTGAGTTTATTTTGAATGCACGTTTCAGCTGCGAATGAATGGCCACAGCAAGCCGTAAAGTAGTGTGAACAGGCTGACTGAGTAGTATTTGCTGAATTTCCTAAGCAAGTGGAGTAGAAAGTGTAAGAGCTATGAGAGAACTGACCTGGAAATTTGTTAAATCTAGTAGGTGGAGATGAGTGGGGAAACAAGAGAGGAATTTAATACTTCACTGGGGGAAAATAACCACTCTAATTACACAAGCTGTTTAGGTAGAAAACATTCCTAGAGGAAAAACATATTTAGGTCTTCAAAACTTCATAGCTGACACTCCTCTGAAAAAAGCTACCGCTGCAAGTTAAGGGGTTGAAGGACTTAAGGTCAGGCCTTGGGATGCTCTGGATAAAA
>NW_010413222.1:3389-43019 GCF_000710305.1 Buceros rhinoceros silvestris | reverse complement strand
TGAAAGTTTTGGTGCTGACAGTTGTGTGATTTGATTCAGATTTGAAGCCCAGTTCTGCTGCCGTAGGACTTCTCCTGCAGTTCATGACTGTTTCTGAGCATAATTTGGCCTTGCTGCCTGGGCTGCCAAGCGCTGATTCAGATATCCATCAAGTGACCCTCCCACCTGTGCTACTGTGGGAGCTAAAATGTGTCTGTTAGGACAGAGAGGAGAAAGAGACCATCAGCAATGCCAGCAGTGCTCCTCATGGGCGTGCCTATAGAAAGAAAATGCACATGCAGTTTCCTTGGGGGAGAGAAAAATCTGTGGATGCCTCTGTGTGTTAGCTGAAAGCAACGCTTTTCAGCACCCTGTGCTTCATGTCTGTGAAGGCAGAATACCTTCTCTGAGTCTTTGCTAGAAAAATGTCTCCAGCTATCACTACTTGGGTGATGCATCTCTTTCTCCATCACAGAGCATTTTGGCTCTTTAAAGCAGAGATTGCACTTCACATCAGACTGAAGGAGAGCTGAGCTGTTTATCAGAGTAACTAATTCCTGAGATTTCATTCTGCCCTGTGTGTGTCAGTAAACTTGAAAAGAGTAGAAATCAGCTGGGCTTTTGCTGGAGAAAGAATCCATAGCTTTAGCTCTGTATGTTGGGGTTGGTTTGTTACCCCAGTGATATTTACTGTGTGAATTGCTTTTTTGAAACATGATCTCTGAGTGTGCAGAATTGTCTTTGTGTGCTTCGTGCAGGATTCAAGATAGTCTTCTTAGTTCTTTTGGGCTGCTCTGGTCATTTGGATCCATTGGAGGTGTTCAGGAATATGTTGTTTGTCATTTGGGCAGATTGTCCTCTGACAAAGTCACCGGAGTCAATACATATCCCAGATTTCTCGCCTTTTCTTTCCCTGAAAAATAAATACTCTCTGAGTGACAGATAATGCTTTTTGCAGCTTTAAATACCTCATCTGGATAATTAAACTCATTTTCTTTTTTCTTCATAATGCTAAAGTAGGGAAGGCAGAAAAGCTTTATATAGAGAATCTGTCCTGCAAAGTTTAAAAAAAATGCTGTTAGGGTTAAATGTGCATGGACATCTGTGCTTTTGCACAGATAGACATATTCCGTAGGATTTCATGATAGCATTTTGAGGGAAGAAAATATTTAAAAATATAGAACTGACCTATTATATTGGGTTGATCATTGGAAGCTTATGCAATACTTAAGGTTTTTTTGATTTGTTTTTTCTAACAACAGTTTTCCGATTAAAGAAAGGCAAAACTAACCATGAAGGTACCTTCAACTCTCAATTTGCACACGTAAATTGAGGCTTACCCTACCCATCTCCTCAGTTCTTTAAATACATATATAAGTGCACTTTCTCTCTTCTTGCCCCCAGCTGTATTTTTCTGAAAGTAACAGTTGTGAAAAAGATATGGAAACCTATTTCTAATTTTGCTGGGCAGCAGGTGGAGAATTAGCATAGTGACTTCCATTATGGGAAGCAGGAGGCACTAAGGATGTAGGTCCGGATTCAGACATTTCAGTGAACCTGAATCACAAATGGAAGGCTCCTGAGATTTATTACTGTGTAGTGATAGATTGCTCTCTGTTTTTTCTCTTGGTAGTTTTGGACTGTAATTCCATTTAATATAAAAAAAATAAGAAAGCTAGAGTCAGGCAGATGCTTGTAAGTGAGGCCCTCAGTGATGAGGGAAGGGCTGCAGGAGCTGATAGTTGGGCAGCATGTTCCCTGGACTGGCTGCAGGCACAGGTGCCTGCCCTGAGTAGATGCTGAGCACAGGGCACTATGACTGAGATATGTGAAGTCTGCAAATCCTTGGCACCTCTGTCATTAAGATGATGTAGTTTGGCAGAGTACGGGCTGGCTCTGGGAGTCCAGGGACCTGCAGATCTAAACTTGTCTCTGCTTCTGAGTACTCTGTGGTCGCAGGTAATTCCCATGATCTTTGTTCCCCTTTCTCCAACTGCAAAGTCAGGGAAGTATTATTAGCTTTTCTCACAGGGTTGGAAGGTAAATTCATTAATATTTGTGAAACATCAGATGCGTTAATGATGAGTGCCACAGAAAAGCCCATGAGAAAATTAAGAATTAGATTTTCAGATCAGGTTATGGATGTTATGTAGTAAATAAAGTGAGAGTACACGTTGAATGATGAAGATAAAAAGAAATATTGAATAGCTAATTCAGTCCCAGAGCACCATCCAGCCTGTGCACTGATCACATGGAAACTTCCTATGCAATTGCATTATTAAAGATTGTATTGTAACATATGTATACCAGGGGTCTGAATTAAGGTCACCTGTGCAGCATTAAATGTAATGTGTTCCTAATATTTGATAGATCACTTTGTATCTAAACGTCACTTTGTTGTATCTGTTCAGTTTCTAAAATAGTACTTCATTCAGAATATATTTTGGGATGAAAAACATGGCATGAGGGAGAAAAGATGTTGCCCTTTAAGCAGTGAAAATTGATTTGAATACGTACTGAGGTGAAAATTACCTCATCATATGCCCTTCCAATATCAGGGACATGGCTAACTTTACAGTTTAAACAGATGAGAGGTAAATTGCCTCCTGGTAACTGCAACTTTGAATTTAACACCAAAGGAGTTTAATTATGGTAATCTGGGTATCAAAAGTTGGCACTTAATGGGCAAAGGACTAATCTTACTACATTAGAGGAAAATTACCTATGCCTACATAACATAAAGAAAGAAAACACTGGTTATATACTGTTTGTTGGTTATGCTAGTTAATTGTAGTGCTGCCAGCCTCCTGTTCTTATTCCTATAGATAGGACCCATATGTACCTCAGCTATGAAATGATAAACTCTCCTTGCCACAAATAACATTCATTTCAGTTAAGAAATTTAACAACAGTGCAGCTTGCTTTTAGAATGGGTGATGTAACTAGAAAAATAGTAGTTGGTTAGGTTATTGAATTAATTTCCTTGATATTTGTTGAACACTATGTTTGCTGGAGCATACTTGGCCAGCTATGGCAGCAAATAGTATTTGTTGAATAAATTTGACAAGTACTGGTGGAATGTGTCTGGTATTTGATGAACGTAGCTTGGCAGGCCCCTCATTCTTAGTTGTTTTTTAAAGAAACTTTTCTTATCATGACTCCATTTGCTTTGTTCTTTTTCTAGTAAGTACATTCATGGATTTCCTGATCCTAATGTTGCTCCCTCACCTTACCATAATAATTTAATGGCCCTATTTCTTCTTCCCCACCCATACTTGACCTTCTGTTCTCTTTTCTCTCTTCCCCTGATATTGTGTTTGCTCTCTCTCGTAAATTTTATGTTTTTTCCTTTTTGTGCTTTTCTTAAATTCTCCACCCCTCTGTAAAACCAGTGACTCTTAACTCTCTTGTGCATGAGTTAGGAACGTACCACATGTTTCATAGTTGTGAACCACTAGGAAATAATGATGTTAACACTAATTAAAAGCTGTGTCTAGATGAGAAATCACTAATTTTAATACAGGCAGCTGGGAAAGAAGGGCTCTGAAGACTTTACAATGGTGATGAGCTTCTTGGTGCTACAATCCTGCTTGGCTGGATGAAATCATCCCCACATTCTCTGTATTGGTTTATACAATCAAGGTATTTTCCTGTCTCTGCACCCATCTGCTTCAAAGTAATCTGCTGCTGAGAGAGCAGCTGCAAGTAGTTGTTAGATCACGCCCTAATGTGATGGGGCCAGCTCTGGTTCTACGTCCTCCCCATTTTTATCCGTCTCTCATTGATCCCGTACAAGCTTGGTGCTTCTTGCTCAGCAGGGAGCTTTCTCAAGATGCAGTGACAGCCCTCTTCGAATGCCATCTGTTTCCTTGATCTTTGGTGTTCTGGAAAACACTGTCAGCAGGTGGTAAAACCCCAAAATATGGTAAAATCCTGAGTGCTCTCCACTTGGTAGCTTGAGACACCTCTGAATAGCAGCAAAAGCTTCCCTGCCACAAATGCTGGAAAAAGAGGATGCTTTGCTTTCATGCCAGGATGATTTTCTTGCCAGTGATGAAGGTAGAAAGGGGTTTTTGTTGGTTTGGTTTTAATTGGCAAACTTAGACTCCACAGAAATTGGGAGCAATTGTCTAGGAAAGATGTCTAATTGTCTAATTTGCTACAGGGATCTTCAAGCTGTGTTACTAATAGCTTGCCCTTTCCTTTAAGTCTAAGTTTAAAAGGTAGTTTTCAACTCATGTGTCTCACTTTGTCCTTTGCAGGTAATTAGTGGTTGCTTTTATTTTCCACAGAGGTGAGGAAAGGTGGCAAAGCCAGGATCAATAAGCTGAGTAAATTCTCTCCCTAAGCCTAGGGCAGAGCTGAGGCCAGACTGCAGTAACTCCTGCGTCAGCATTTCGTTCATGGTTTTCTTCCCAGGGATGAAGCACTTCCACAGGTCAGGTGCATCTGTCCTTAGTGCTGGCAGCTCTTCATCTCCTTTACCTGTTGCCAGTGCTGGTGAGTGCAAGAAACCAGTGCTTCAGTGCTGTGTCCTTCCTGGAAAACAGCAGCTGCAGCAATTTGGGAAAGTGCAAAACCTGACAGTACCTCACCTTAGAGGCTTTGTGAGAGAACAAGGATGGGGTTTTTTGTGAATTGACAGAAGTTTCTGAATGGGGAATTGAATTTATTTTTTATTTCCTTTGCTGAGCCTGAGCCCAATACAGTGCTGGGCAGACAACAGGCAACCAATCAGTCATATCAGTGATTACCCTTTGCTGTGGACAGGGATTTTCTTTCATCGCTTTGTTGCTGTAGTGATTGTCTCAAGATGGTGCATCCTTGTAACTCAAAGTGAATAAGAAGAAAGAAGATACTTTCTGTTGTCTTGAGACACATTGATCAGCTTGCTGCCTACTGACAGACTCAAGTTTTAGCTGTAACCAGAAGAAAAGGTTATTATTTTGGTTTGATTTTTTTTTAAGCTAATCTTTCTTGTGAGGTTTAGGCACTGATCATATTTTTATTGCATTGTAGCAATATGGCAAAGGCTTTTTTTTTTTTTTTCATGTCTCCTTTGGTACCCTGATAATTTTCCGTAGAACAGATGGGAAACCAGAGAAATATTTAGTTTGGTTATTTTAAATCATACACAATATTATTAACACAATTTAGTTAACACAAAGTAAAATGGAAAATACGGTTTTGCATCGATTTAAAACTTGATATCTAGTTGAAGCAAACTACTTGTAGTATTTAATAATGCTGGGAGAAAAGTTACAAAGCCTTAAATCTGCAGAAATATATTTAAGGTAAACAGGTATTTTTGCGAATCTCTGGCTTCTAAAAAACAGGATGTGGGCATGGTTTTATTTGTGGGTGAAACTAAAAACTTTCTATGAAAATGAACCTGGAAAGAGCACATACAGTGGACTCCCTGTGAAAGCTGCAGTTATCTGTATATAGTTATTATAAATGTGATGTCTGTGTGATAAAGGCCCATAACGTTTTGAGAAGTGCCTATTATGCACCTGTTATGAATTTTCTGTTTACAGAGCAAGTTCCTCACTTAGTGTTTAGATCTTTAATGCTAATATGGCTGAAATTTGTGCTCCATGTTGAAATATCTCTGATAACACCTAGTGTGAGCTGCTAGGCACAGTCTCTATGCACACAGGCACTCAAGTCATGAGTTCCTGGAGCAATGTATTTTTAAAAAAGTATTAGCATTTTCTTTAAGTTCTGAAAAAAATCTGCTGTTTAATCTTTGTTAATAATTAAGTACTCCAGAGTTTTTCTTGGTCAGGTTTAATTTCTGGAACTTTCATTACAATATAGCATACAGCACATAGACTGGGCTAATGCACAAAATCTAAAATCTGCTACAGCTCTAGGTTTGGCTGCTGGAGGGAAATAACTTTTTACCAAGAGACATCAAGCTTCCCTATGCAACACATTGGGAAAGCTAGATGTCTCAGAAATAGGGACTGACAAAACCCACTAATCTCCAGACTGTTTTGAGCACCAGTCTCAGCATCAGCTGGTTATCACTAAGCTGCCTCAAACCTTTCTGATATGGGTTAGCTAGAAGCTATCCACTGCAGACAGTGTTGTTTTATACAACTTCGAGAGGTGGAGTTACAACTCAAGTTGCCATCTCTTGCTTTCAAGCAACTTCTTTACCATTTCTGGAATTCGCTGTCTAGAGTAGGTCCTGATTAGTAAGTGCCTATGCCTTTTAAAAGAAAAAATGAAAACATAATAGCATAAAAGTCACTTCCTTCAAGCAACCAACAATAAACCCCATACACACAGAGGCTGGAAGGAATGTGGTGTTCTTTGCTTTGTATTTGAAGAAAAGATCACTCATCAGTATGAGAGGGGAAGGGGAAAGTTCAGTGTCATGCTATGCCTTGGGGTCTTGAACTAATGCCTTGCTCTCTTAAGAGGGTTTTCGCCCCTGAACTGTAAATTATTCTGGATCATTGTAATTTGCTGACAATATCTTCAAATTCTGTGGTCGGAAGAATAGCTCTTCTCTCTCAAAGTGCTCCTTGCTCTTAACACTCACCACCCTGTTTCATGGACAATGTTGCAGGTCACAAAGGTGAGATGCTTCCCAAGACTGAGGGTCCTGAAGGCCTCTTGTGAGTTACAAAGCCTCTATAAGTCTTGCAAAAGGGCTTTTTATCAGTGATTTTAAAAATAATTGTGAGTACTGGATTTTAGATAACTTTGAATATGCTCATTGTCCAGCATGTTAAGTGGTTGAATAACATTGGGATTCACCTCCTTGATAGATGAGTACTTTTTTAATTGGAAGAAGGAAATTGCAGATGCGTCTCCAAAACCCTGATTTGAAATGCTTCAGCTATTAATTGAAGTAGAAAGAGAGGGATGCCTGAGTTCTGTGATTCTTCTTTCTCCTGCCTCTATCAGTTTCATTTTGAAGAAAGGTGACAGTTGGAACTGTAGGCTTCTAAATATCAATCTGTTGGCATTGCCAAGACCATGTTCTCTAGACTGAATCTCTCCATCTGCCTCCTCTGTTTATTGACTCCAGCATGGTGGAAGCAAACCACATGCTGAGTCATTCAGCCTTGTCAAAAGTGGAATCCTCCTCTGTATGAACAACTGCAAGTCCTAGGTGTCTGGGGAACTGATGTAGGAAAGGGATGTACCTCTAAAGTTGGTGACAGCTAGGCAGGTGGTGTGAGGATCTCAGTTCTGGACTTGTAAATCCTACTCTAATCCAGCTTCTAAATATAGAATGCTTTTGTGGATTTGGGCTTAAATGATTTCTAGCAGGAAGGACAGTTAAATACTGAAATGGATTTTATTTAACAAGGTTCTATATTTTCAATTATCAGATGCTTGTTAGCTTGTGTTAGATGTCTGTCAGGACTGATTTATTTACAGTAGACTGTCTTGGAGTAGAGGATGAATTTGATCGTATCTTGAGGTCCCTTCCAGCCCTACTTTCTGTAATCTACTGTTAGAATAAAGCATTGTCTGCCCTTCTGTGCTGTCCTGCAAGGTGAGGTGGGGTTTTTCTGTGTGGTTTTTAGTGCAAAATACAAGTTGAAAATCAAGAAAATCTGCTGAGTATTATTGTTCACAGTCTCTCAGATTTTGAAGTCAGAAAATAAACCTGTCATAAAATAAATCTGAAGATTCTGTTTTACTGTTTATTGCAGGAGACATATCCTGTCCTGATATATATGCTATGAAGTTATTCTAAGGCATATTCCATGCTCTGGAGCAAAGCCACTGAGACAAGTTAAGTCCTCTGGATTAATGCTGGTACAACTGAGAGTACAATTTGGCTCATTGACTTCTCTGGGAAGGCATAAGTATGAATCGAGACAAGTTTTGTTCATACAAGTGTAGTTGATTCCAAAATTTAAATGCATATGTAGCTGATTACAAAAATATTGTGTCAGAGCACTAGGTACAAGTTATTGCTGTGGAATGAACAAACTACTCTGACTTCACCTATTATAAGGAGAAAATTTTCAGCAGGTTTGTGTCTACTTCTAGCCTGTGTCCAGGACTAAACTATAGCAGTTGCTCTATCACCTGATGACTCCTCCCCAGCCAAGAGTCAGTTCCCAGAACTGTATTACCTCTCTTACCTGGTTACAAAGGTTATGCTGGAAATGCTGTGATGTTCACAGATAGAAAAGCTAACAGAAGTCTGAGAAGTTGCAGTAGGGAAATAGATTTCTTAGTTAGGTCATCCATACGGTTTCCTGGCCAATGCAAGACACTCCTCTATACATTTTCTTGTACTTTGTTTCATCTAATTTTAGCAGCCCCCAAAGACGGGACATTTGCCATTACTGTTGGGAGACTGTAACAGGTTAATACATCTCACACTGAAGAAGTTTTTCATGATGTTCAGTGTAAATTATTTCACAGATGAAATATACCTCTCTGTCAGGGAGCAGCCTAAATTTTCGCTTTCTTAATTTCATCCCATTACTCCTCGTTATATCCCTTGTACCAATCTAAATAATTCATTGCTCTTCTTAATGTTTATACCCTTCAAATATTTATAGGCAGTTATCATGTCTCCCTTTAGTAAGAGCTTAGTTGAGCTGTTCATATTTAGACCTTTTAATCTTTCTTCATAAGCAAATCCTTCTACACGGGATTGAGGGCCTGATCCTCAAAGGTATGTAGGTGCCTATCATTGACTTCAGTGGAATTGTGGCCTAGATATTACTACCATTAAGCAGCAGGGTTTTTCTGCTTTCTAAATTACTACTAATTTGCCAGTATTAGATACTGATGAGCACAGAACTGAATGTGATGTTCCAGGAGCATCTTGGCCAATCTTCTCTGCTTTGCTCTGTTGTGTATCATCTTATTATGTGCATCCCCCAGACAGTGTTGCGCTTCTTGCTAGCTGACAACATTGAAAATTTGCATCTAAGGACATATTCAGTCTTAATTTGTCTTCTGGACCTCTGTGTTTTAGATTTCTTAGTAGTAAATATTTGACATAAGCTACTAATCTCCTAAGATAGACCATCTGTTTTCAGACTTTGGATCCCCTTATAGCATTGTTCTCTCTTCACTAGAATTTACAGGATCTCCCAGTTTGCTATTCTCTGTGTGTGCACATATATTTCTTATGTATGTATATATATAAAGAGTACTTACTGCCCACTGTCTGAACATAGATGATAATTAAGAGGCTTTACTGAATATCAAGCTCTATATCACTACACCATATTTCTTTTCCAACTTTGTATGGTAGCATTCATCACTATTCTTTGTTTCCAGATTTTTCAACCAATTTATTGTCCATTTAACTATTCTTATATCCAAACCATTTTTAATTAAGTTTGTATGGCAGAATCCCTGCATCAAATGCTATACTAAAATCCAGCTACAGTAAATCTAGTGCAGTATATATTTCATTGTTCCCAGTGACCTCTTGTCCTTCAGGTATGAGTTTTTGCTTGAATCTTCCATTTTTAGCTTGAGCAGTATCAGTTATGACTGGTGGTTCTGGTTTGTGGGTTGCCACCACTGGAAAATGTCTCTTATTCCAGTCAGAAATGTCATCCTATGTTTGAGTTCAGGCTAGACTGAAATTTTGTGAAATAAAGCATCAATTTCTGTCACCTCAAAAATTTTGGACACAGAGGCCCAGAAGCCACTCTGGAACCTGTCAGAGCTGGACAGATCAGCTTATCAGTGGTAGTGACTATGTTTTTATGGACTAGTTAAGAAAGCTTATTTTTTTCCCTTAAAGAAACCGAACAAAATATTTTGTATCTATCAAAACAAAACAAACCCCCAAAACAATTTTGCTTATATAAAACGACTTTCAGGTTTTATTCTTTTAGTCCTTTTTATCTCCATTAAGGAAACAGTTAAAACAAATATTTTGAAACTAAAATCAAGTACTATGCAACAGTGTAAAAAAAAAAAACAACCAAAAAACAACAAAAAAAAACCCGAAACAAAAAAACAAACCAGAAACACAAAACCCACCAAAACTAAAACCGCCCCCCCCCCAAAAAAACCAACTCTTTTTTTTTTTTTTTGTGGATAAATAAAACTAATAACCAGATTTGAGAGACTTCTTGACCTCCTCAGAACTTTTTCTGAGTAAATACCTTTTGCACAGCTCTACTTCGATTTCGCATCTGGCAAACATGAAATGAAATCCTGGAAGCTGATTCTTCTGTTTTAGATGCCATACTTGTGATGCACAGTCTGTATATCACCCATAAGCCTACCAAACCACTGTCTCTCCTTTGCTTGTTTTTCTTCCAGTGTTTGGGTGGTGGACTGGGATTTTTGCCTGAAAGGGCCTGAAGCTTGTCACGTCTGTAAGAAAACAATACAGACTTCAAAATATTACATGGTAGTAGCACCAGATTTGAATCACTTTCCTAAGGCTGATTCAGCTCGTCTATGGTATTTTGTTTCACTGCAGGGAGCAGATTTCTCTGTTACATTTCGGTATTCACTACAATGCATTTTACATCCTTCATCTCTCACTATTTCACATTTGCTTATTCAAAATCTCATGAAACAGATTATGTCATCTACAACAGTTCAGAGTGAACGGTTGGGCTTGATGATCTTCAAGGTCTCTTCCAATCAGATGATTCTATGATTCTATAATCATTTTACTGAAGACACATTTAGATCTTCTACAGAGCTGCTGCACACTATTTTGAGTCTTTTATGCCATTGTCTTCTAGAAGTATAGAATTTCAGCTTCAGCCTTCCAAAAATGGATTGGTTTTAGTTTGTTAATTTTGTATCATCACACGAACAGATCCTTTCTTCCCTTATTTCATCTACTGCTCAAAAAGCTGTATACTTCAGTGATGCAACTTTGCATATGTGTATCCTACTAAAGACACCCACACTCTGCCTTTTTGTTTGTGACTAGTGTCATGAGAGGGACTATTTTAAGTTGCAGCATCAAAGGAAAGCTTTTGGCAGTATAACACCCAGTCTCCTCTGGAAGTATTGGCCCATATAACTCTCCTGGGAAATCCTTTTAAGTGTAAGCAAGCCAATTCTGTGTGACGTTTAGCTGAAGCAAAGTGAACATTACAGAAAGCAAAACTAGGATGCTTCTATGAGAGAGTGAGCACTTAGCTGGGCTGCATGCTGACTTGAACCACACAGGATCGTTCACATCTGGGGAATAAGGGACTTTAAGACAGTAGACAAACTGAACAGGAAAGAAATAGCACCTCCTAAAAATGGAGTTCTATTACTTAACATACTCTTTTTTTTTTTTCTATTGCAATTTTTCATCTCTGCAAATGTGCAATGCTGGGGAATCGAGCCCATAGTGGTCCTTTGACAGACTAATTAAAAAAATACCAAATGAGAAAAAGTGCTCAGGAGTTAAAGGAAAGAGAAAGGTATAACACTCTTGTAACTTCAAAAATCACTGAGATAAATTTAGTGTAAAACCCTGTGTTGCTGTATTTTAAACTCTGTGAAAAGTACTATAGCTTTCCAACATGTCATTTCTTTCCAGTGTAGGAGCAGAATGTTTTGGTTTTGATTTCATTTGGTTATTTTCTTTTACTAATTTGAGCTTGAAACTTCCAAATTTAATAAAATAGGGATGGCAGGAAGCTGATATACTTTCTTTCTCTTTTATTAGAATAATAGTGTTAGTGTCTTTTAGTTTTAGAAAATGAATGATACGAATTATTGATCTTGTGACAGGTTAAGAAGAATATTATAATAATTCATATTAGCCAGTTCAACCTTTTATAGACTTGATGTTTAGCTTCACTGAGAAAGAAAATTAAGGCACCTACATAACTTTGTGCTGTGGTGTAGAATTTCTGACATGGTTTGGATTACAGTTTGGATATCATTAAAACACAGTAATCTGTCAAATCATTAATCTGTACCAGTAACACAGGCAGATAGACAGAGTTGAGACAGGCTTTGCTCAAAAACCGATGAGAACATTGCTTTTGGGGGAGGAGAGTTATTGCTTTGAGGGTTTTGTATTTTTGCTTGCTTTTGTGTTTTGTTTTCCTTTTTTTAAGAAAAAGGTCCTTCAGAAAAGAGGACCTGAACACAGGGATGAGCAAGCTTCCCAGTCCAGCAATGTAGGATAGTTAAAGATGGGTGAATTTCAATCCCTCCTTCCACTATGTCCAAATGCTTTTTGTTGCTCTCCTGTGGAAAAGCCTAGTCTTGTTTGGCTTTTGTTGCAGTAAATTCTTCTAAAAAGCCAACTTAATAGAACTGTGTCCCATATGATGGAAATCAGAGTTTGCAAATAGTGGAGGATTAACTAGTGCAATCTGGAATGTTTTCTCGCAAAAATCTACCTTGGTCTCTCTTATCCAATAGTACCTTACCTTCCTGTAGGTCTTGTGGGAACACCGAAGTCTCTCGATCTATCTCTCGATCTATCTCTCGATCTCTCTCTTGATCTCCATCTTCCTGCTATGATACGAGGAGATAAACATGAAGGGGAGGCAAAGTGAGGCAAGCAGCACATCTATCTATGTGGGAAAACAAAGAAGATTATGCAGACAACTGCATGCACCTTTGTGGGAAGGGCTGTAGTTCCTAGAGACCAGCTGAAGGTGCCTTTTTAGCAAGGGAATGCCTACAAAACTGAAGTATGAAATTGCTCCAAAAGAACCTTGCCTAGAGCTGAGGAAAAACATTTTGGTAAGACTGTTTTCCATGAAATATGTACAGACTTTTCTACAATGTTCTGAGCAGTCAGAAAAATCGTGCTAATCTTGTTGACCTCTAAACCTGATCTGTGTTACGAATGACAGGGTATTCCTGTTATCAGCCTTTCATCTGAAACAGCGGAGTTTTGTGTGGCTGATACGAAGGTTATAACCCTACTGATGACCAGCCTGATGCCGTGGGATAAATTCTCTCTTTCTTAGATTGCCTTCTTAAAAACCATGGCAACCACACACACGTACAACACTAAGCAAATAAATATACACGTATTTGTAAAAAGATAGCGAAGTTACAAAAAAAAAAAAAAAAAAAAAAAAAAAAAAAAAAAAAAAAAAAACCCAAACCCCAAAAAAGGCCAAAAACAAAAAAACACCCTTACCTTCCAAACACACAAAAGCTAGGAAAATTCAGAGTTTTTTAGTACAATTGTGGTGTGTTCCACTACACACATGTTTAGTGTTACAGCCTACTTATGTGATCAGATACTACCCTTCTCTCAAGATTTTTGACTTGTGTGCGGGATGGACCTATCTAAAAGAAGTGAGGAAAGTGTAACAAAGGAGATTATTCCCTGTAAGTTCCTTGCCATGATGTTTTTAAACGTATTCTTTCAAATGTGCATAGTGAATCACATAGGCAGCTGCAGGCAGAGAAATTATGGATTCTTTGGTCGTATCCTTTAATATAATTCCAGAGAGATGGATTTCCTTCCTCTTCTTTCTTCTTTCTTTCCTATAGAAATCCTATGGGATGTTAGGTGAGAAATTTTAAATCATTCTAGACACAGCTGGCAAGGAATTTCCCACCATTGTTTCCTGCATGACATTTACTGTGTCTAAGATGGAGCTCTTTCAGCTGTAACTGAATTTCTTGGAGCTGTGCTATGAACTTAAGTGATGGACACACCAGGAAAAAAGCCAGTGCCCAGCTGTGAAATCCAAAAGTCCAAGAACTTTTGATCTTAATAAATTTATGCCCCTTTTGCCCATCTGCAGAACAGCAAGAATGCTTCTGCCTCGCTTGCAGGCTGTGAGTGTTAACTCCTGTTCAGGCACTGTCATGGGGAGCACCAGAGAAAAGCCAAGAGAAAATTAATCAGTCGGTTTCAGGAACAGAGTCTGAGTCATAAGTCACAGACCACATACTGTGAAGATACATCATAGTAATGAATGACTGCTCAGTCAGTCCCCACATTGACCAAAACATGGATCCTGCAGAAATAGGAAAGGCTACCGTCATTGAGACCTGTAGCAGAAAGGTTAAGCAATAGAAAGCTGAATGAAGTTACGTATAACCATATTTTCGTCACAAAACTGTATTTCATAATATTTTAGTGGTTTTCCTTGCAATCCTTGTCCTTACAATTTTTTACAGATAATGGAGGAAGCCATGCTGTGTTGTCTAAAGCCCTTCCCCAGGGCTGCTTATAAACTGTAACTGAGACCAGAATAACTTGAAGTTCTCCATTTCTGGACATACAAATTGCATTGACAGAGTTGAAAAATGAAACATCACAGATTAGTGGAGCCTAGTCCTGGTACTCAGAGGAACAGCTGAAGGTCTGCTGCTGTGTTATTTCAGCTAATGCTAGAAAAGCTTTTAACGGAAAAGTTCATTTTGGTATTCAGAGATGATTTGCAGGCTTATTGTAAATAACAATGGATGAAAACCTAAGATTAAATTTATACTTTCTTTTCCCCCCTCACCTGCATAACCACAAGTCCACCACTAAAATTACATGATTAGCAAAAAGAACGCTTGGAGGTGCATGTAAAGCAGGGCTTAAGAACCTTGTACAGCCTGCTCACACAAGTACTCTTTCTCATGGTTTTGCACATATCTGAGAACCCCACAATTTGTCTGAGAGAATTTTCATCATCTTTCACAGTCAGGATCATTCAGGACTTAATTAGTTTTCTTCCATGGTGAGAAATTTCAAACAGGTAAATTTCAACCAGAAACAATTTGAACTCATTTCCTATGCAATGCGGTTGCTTCCATACTTGTTTGCTCTTCTCCAGGATCTTCCAATGGTGACAGCTTATCAGCAGGGCTATCTACCAGTCCACGATAATTAAACGCTGTATGGAACACTTCAACAATGTTCAGCCTGTAATATCATTACTTTTTTATAGCAACCTCTTACTTTGCAAGTGATGCTACTGAGTTTGGTCAGCATCCTCGGGCTCTGTAAGGTATTCCTGCTTTGGGTCAACAGAGGCACCATAGGATGGCTCTCTCCTGGTAGAGGCCAGAGTGATCAGCAAGTTTTCCCATTACTTACATCCCATGTTTTTTTGGACATCATTTCAAACAACAACAGCAAAGTGACTAGTGCATCTCTGCAGCAAATTGTGCTTTTTAACTGTTCTAAGCTTGACAAGTGTGTTTTATTCATTGCATATTACTAGAGAAAGAGTGAGAGAGAGAGGTATAACAACAAACTAATGCAGTAATGTCTTTTGACATAGGTTTATATTCACTGGAGATTCAGTGCCTTGGAAAGGTGGGCTTTGGGGAGGTTGGTAATTAGGCAAAACAAATTGAATCAGAATTGTGTTTATTAAATGATTTAAATTTTTATTAATTGGGATAGGGAGAAGGGAAGTGCTGACAAGTGAGTTTATCCTAATCAAGTGTACGACCTGTTTATAAAAGGGTCTCTGATTCTGCTGATACCTGTAGGACAAACAGGAGCAGGAGGAATAAGATCTTTGGTATCCTGGAACAGATACTGCTATATCAAGGGAGTTATGATGAAGAATTTTCCTGAGCTATTCTTGGCATTTGGTGTCAGGAGCAAAGAAATCTAAAAAGGATGGTTGTCAAGAAATGTCAAGTAAAGCCTCCTGTGGAAATATATACAAAACCTTTCATGTGGGGAATAAGCAGTGAATATGTGTGTAGTAGGAATGACGGAGGAAAGATCTAATGGTGAGATTTTTGTTAAGGCAGCTCACTTTTAACAAATGCTGTGCCAAGATCTTTATCAATATAGATCTGCAGACTTTCATAACCTTGGCCTTGGCTTTTCAGTGGGATGCTGAGGAGGGTGGAAATGCCAAGTGATGAATGGGAAAAGAATGTCAGTGTTTAGGAATATTCCAACTTTTGGAACCTTTTGTATGGAAATTGGGTACCAAAAATAAGGATAAGGGATTGATACCTACTCTGTTGCTTAGTGGCTTATCTTCCTGAGTGATGAAGCCCACAGCTAACACTTTTGAGTGCTCCTGTCTCGTGAAACATGTTTGATGCTGCTGCTTTGATCCATAGTGTTTTGGGTGTGTATCTCTTTTTCTTCTTCCCCTTGTCCTCTGCCTATCATCAGCAAAGAGCTGCTCTGCTGAACTTAGAGGCAAGCTGGACTTTTGAGCTGCTGTGTATTGTTGGTTAACTGATTTCTTAGGAGGGGAATTCCAATTTAAATTACTCCTTTTATTTGTTTTGGTGCCTTAGCCCAGATAACGCAATCATTATTAGTGGAGTCACTCTCTTTGGAACTTTCCTGTGAATGGATTGGGAAATATATATTAAATACATTACAACCACATGTATAATATAAATTTAATCTCCAAGTCACTAATTCCTAGGTCTACCTCCCACATCCCTTGGTGTGGGAAGCCTTGTAAGCTAATTAGCAATAGTACATAAGCCTCAGCCCTGAAGGGCATTGTTCGTTTTATTACTCATGCGATACCAAATAAGGGAGGATAATGCTGGGTGATAAAGTGCATGAAAGCAGAAGAAACACTTGGCAACAGAAGAAAGGTTTGGTAATATTCAGACACCCTATTACAAGGCCATACTGCAGTCACATGTTAGAGGCCTCTGATCAGTCCATAGCTGAATGGATTGGAGAAAAAACTAAAAGATAAATTTTATATCTAAATAGATAGATATGTAAGAATTCTTACTGCCTCCATGGGGCTTAGCAGAATTCTCAAGGGCTTGTGCTGTGGCTACCCCTTGGCCCTGAGCATAAGTGCTCCTCTACATTGAAAAATTATATCTGTCATGACTCAGTAATCTAGGTAATAAAATATCAATGGAACCTTTTCCTGAAAATGCACTCCTGAACACACTTGGTGTAGTTACACAGATATTCATCACTTGCATTCCTTTCTCAAAGCCTAGAAAGATTTAAAAAGTAACTTTTGTTTTCTCATGTACATTGGCCTTTCAAATCTATCATGTATATTTTTACACTGGGATGTTGTTTTGACTTTTTCTTTCCTTGTATCTTCCTTGTATAGCTTTTGGTTACCTTTTATCTTGTAAGGTTTGTTTTCTGAGATGATCCCTGGGCAGTAAGGTCCTGGAGGATAACCATTGTTTCAGATATGAGTGCAAGAGTATTAAGGACAAGGGCACTAGTTTTTCCTTGTATCACCAAAAATTTTGCTGCATTTTCTCCGTTATCTTTAGAAAGGTTATTCAGCAACGTGTGTCTGCCTTTGCGAACTGAGACATAAGAATGACTGCTGCATTTTAGCAGTAACCCTTGGTTACAATTGTATTTTTCTTATACCCTCTAAAAGATTTCACGTTTTGATGGGATACAAAATAACTTTAGAAAAAGTGACAAAAGCAGCAGCCTAGGTAAGAATTTCCTTGTTTAGATATGAAACATGCGTAGTGCAGGTAAAGTCAGAACTGGTCATCACCTGGGTAACTCACATTTTAACTGAAAGAAACAACTCTAACAGTGGAGAGGGAAGCTCGGTTCTCAGTCATTCCTGGGCAGCTCCAAAACAATGTTCAGTGCAAGTAATTGCCTGAAAAAATCTTGGTTAATCATTAATGCATTAATGGTAATACTTTTAAGCTATGGACACTGGGGGCTATAAATGAATAAGTGACTCAAATAGAATAAAGACTTGGTTGCATTGCCACCTTTCTCAGATATGTCTTTTATTCTGTATATCTTTTTTTTTTGGTTAATCTCTGCACCTAGAGGTATTGTCTGCCCCCCCTCTCCTTCCCAAGATACATGTGGTTGCCCTGTTGCATACCTTTGCATTCTGCTGGGTTTTTAGCATCACGGGAAGCTGGCTGCTGAAAGATTTTTCTTAGAAAACAGTGCAGTAATAAAATATCATTTGGAATTGGGGAGGGGAAAGCATAAAGGGATACTCTAAAATACAGAAATTATAAGTAAATTGTTCAAAAGCAGTAGAGTTTTTATAGCACTGTGATCTCTTACTCTAGGGCTTCTTAGAGAAACCTAGAAATAACCAAAGGTGTGGGATATAAAACTACAAAGGCCGGATAAAACGCTCACTAGTGAGATGAAAAACTAGGCTTGGAGATTAACTTCTTTGAAACCTCTTTCTTCTTACAGAAATAATGAATAGCACAGGCTCAGTGGCCCTTACCCTTACTAAAACTGAGGGAGTTAAAGCACATCAGAGAAACACAGTAACTTTCCAAGTGCACCTGTGTCGGTACAAATTAGCCTCTAATTACTACAAAACACAGACCTTTCTGTATCAGAAGGTGTGTGGGAGTTCAGTTTATTCGTGCCCTTTGTGTATGTAGTAATGATGTCTCATTTATACATGTACGTGTGTGCATGGACACCTATTAATATGCCTACCTACTTTACTGGTGTTTGTATACAAACAACATATGTTTATTCCAGTACTTGTCAGTGTTTTGTTTATTAGCTGGTCATTACACCTGCTCCTGTGTCAGTATTCAACTAATATTCCAGTAGGGGCTTTATGGGGTGTTGTTCTGTCTTGGTTAGGGGTGTAAAGCCGAGAGCTTGGGTGTGTGAAAAGCACTGAGACTCCTCTGGTGCCACAAAAGTGCTGCTCTTGATATGTTATATTATTTGCAGTAGAAAGGCTCCAAAACCCAGTGTTGTGGGCAATTTCAAGTGGGATGACTTCATTCTCTCTTGAGGTAGGGTCTTTGGCTTGCCCTTGGTTAAATCAGTACAGACAGTCATGGAGTAGACCCTCATCCTACCTACCTAGTGTATCAGCTAGTTACAAGCAGAAAGGTGGACGCGTGCTTGAAGGGAAAAAAGAGGTGATGATGGGAGTGCTCTGGTTCACTTTTCCAAACTTCCAAGGCTGCTCTCATCATAAGCCTGTGATTAAGCAGAGCCTCATTTGTCCAGTCCTCAACCCTCTGAAGCTGATTTACATGTATTAGGATTTGGAGTGTTTCCCCAGGCCCTGTATTACACCATGTTGCTCCACGTAGTTGAACACGCTCATGTTTAAAGGCTCCAGATGAAGAGCTTTTGAAAGAGGATTTCTTAATGCAAAGTTGTATAAGAGGCTGAGCAGCCCTGCTGAAGATGGTGAGACTGCAGTTTGGAATGACCCAATATGTTGTCCTGGGTCAGGAGCTAAGGATGTTGTCTTGAGTTTGACTTGAGATCCCTGCAGGGATAATTTCAGTACTCTGGGGGACTGTTGACTCTTTTTTTTTTTTTTTTTCTTCTGAGTACTAAAGACCTATTTTGACTCTCCTATTGCATATTGGAAGAGAAAAAGCTGGTATTGTTGAGAAATATACATAATAATCTAATCTTAGGGTGTGCTAAGATGTCTTAATGTTAGGACGTAGAAGCTAAGCTTCACACAAATCTACTAAAATTACTGGGTTTCTATGAGTCTAAAATTGGCTTGGACTTCATTGCAAAATCTGAAACAAAGTCTGGATTGCTGAACAGCAATCACTTTTGAAATTAAAAAACCCCTTGTTAAATGAAAATAATGGGCCCACGCGCAGGTGTTTTCGTTTTCCTTAACTGCCATAGGGCCTGTGAAACTCTTTTAGTCCCTTTTTGTAGTACATATGGGAGCAAAACAATCCTGTATACAAAATACCAACGTAACGTGTTCCTCGAGTACAGAGACTATGTGAGAGAAATTAGAGGGGTCTTACATTATTATGAAATGTTTGGATTTGGTAGGAAAATTAAGCTTGAGCTAAGGCGCTAGTAGGTGAATTGAAATGCATTTCCCTCCCTCTCCCTGCACCACAGTCAAATCCCTTACATATTATTTTTTTCTAACACATTATCATTTATGCTTCACAGTCTCTAAAATTCAATTCCAGGTGATGCCTGTATTTGCTTTGTTGCTGCTTGAAATTAGGAAATTAAAAGAAAAAAAATCTCCGTATTCAGGTCCCTTAACATTTTTAAATAGTTTTTAATTAAAAATATATTCACATTATTAATTTCAGATGAATGATTTTACAGTGACAGACAGCTGGGGAGTTCTGCACATGCCCATACTCCATTAAGACTGCATGACTTATAATTAGAAATGAACTAATGACAAAGTTGATCTTTTCCAAAGACTGAGTATGTTCAGAGAGGAAGACTCTGTTTTAATTAAGAATAGAGTGGCCAGTAGCAAAGTTCACATCTTCTACAAAGTGTAACAGCATACAACTCAGCAAAACACGTAAAACAGACTTGTTTCCCCAGCATGATCATAGCAATCTGTGTGACCTTAAGCAGGTTTTGAATTTAGTGTGTTCTAAAGGCATACTTACAGTTTAAAAAGTAAATATTTTTTGCTGACTTTTGACATTAGATGCACAAATTTGTACTCATTTGTATTTAACATGATTGTAAATGAGATAATAGTGAAATGTTTTTACTAGGGTTTAATAACGTTCATTCTTTTCACTAGGATTTAATGAAATCTCTGGAGTTCCTTGTCCTCTCTTTTAAAATGTGAATCACCTGATATTTTTCCAGCCATGAATTTCATTGACTCTGAGCAGTAAATAGTGCATGAATTGTCTATTGTAAAACTGAATTAGAACTTTTGTGATTTTGAGTGCCTATGCACAGTGGAAGTGGAAGACACCCAAATCATTCTTATATCAAGGATTACAATGAAAGTAGAAGCTGGTAATGCTGATAAACCTCTTACAGTCTCCTGAGTACATGCTTATTCCTGTTTCTCTTCAGATGAATGCCATTACAATAAACCCTTTTGTTTACAACCTGGCTTCCAATCCAGGAAGTACTTGAATGTATCCAGCATACAGTAGAGAGGGACATATTCATTTGTCACTGAAGTGCAGTCACCTCTGAGGTGAAACCTGGCGACAGTTCCTACATCGAAGTACTGCTGAGAATTTGTTTGGTTTTTTTTCTCAAACAAGATGAAGCCTCGCCATAAATCAAGAACCATGTTTTCCCATTCTCTCTCTTCCTATGACTTCTTATACTGGAAAAAACATAGTTTCCTGTTATGTGTCAGTGCTTATTTTTGAAAGGAGATTTTGAGCTAACTGAATATGTCATTCTGAACTTCGGCAAAGGATCTCAATCCGCCATTACATTTCTGCTACCGGGAGGCAGAATGGGGGAACAAAGATGTAAGACAATCCAGAGCTTAACACGTTCCTCACAACTGGAGGTGATGTGACAGTCTCTCATCATTTGACAACAAATTTAAAAATATTGGCTTAGAGCCAAATGCTACCATGGCACTGATTTCTCAGTATGCTGTGAGATTTAGGCCACTGGGGCCTAAATTATTTTATTAAGGTGTTTTAGAGAGAATCACTCCTTTGTAAATGGCCATTGTCTTTGGAAAAGACCTTTATCTACTTCTATATTATTTTTGTGCATTGATGACAGAACAAGCATTAAATCTGGTTAGAGATAATGCCAGGTGATAAATTCTTTTACTCTTGACCTCATAAATCAATTGGCAGAATTGTAAACTGCTTGGTTTAACAGTGTGCCATTTTTAATTTGTTACTACTGCAGTGCAAACTAATTTTAGCAACTCAGTGCTTGCTCTCTGCTGCAGTTTGCAAGCAACTCCAGATTAAAAGCAATACAATAAGTGTATATTTATTGACCTTATATCAACAACTGACAACAAGAAAATCACAACTGATGCCAGTATTAGTGTTGTTACATCTAGGTACTAGTGAAAACCCAGCTGCATTTTTATTATGATTTGTATCAATTCATAAATATTATTAATATCTAGTTGGATTGTTAAAAGGTTCCCGCTGATATTTTGGAAAGAGAGGCAGAGAAATACCTCACGTTTTAGTAGACCCCAGTTTGCCCAGGGCAAAGAAATCTGATTTTCAATTGTCATAGTCATAGATGAGGTTTCCAGAGGACTGCATGATCACATCCTGTTGAGGAGTTTAAGGCAGAAATCCTCAGTGATCTGTTTGCAGAGTTCTCTTATTTGTCCTTTAGTATTTGCAAGGGACCAATGACAGCCGAAGAGAGAGGAAGAATATTTCTTTTCTGTATATAAGAAGCTCAAAAGATGCCTCTTGTTGATCTTGCCAGCTTACCTCTGCCTCCTGAAAAGATCTGAAAAGTGTTTGCATTTTTTCATTAGATCTTTCCCCTCAGGTCCTGGACCTGTTGTGTTAGTGGTTGCATGGCCACTGGGGTTAGATGTAAGAATGGATCATGGGGTTATCCTGAAGTCCAGTGTGAGAGGGTGGCCAAAGAAGTAGCAATTAATAGAAGAGTCAAACATCCATTGCAAGAAGGGATAGACTTTAAATTAGATGAAAAGGCAAAAGGAAAGAAAACCAGAAAAAAGGAGACATTAGTATTTCACCCCTGCCATATTTATCCCTTCCATTCTTAAGAAAAGATCTGCTGTAATTTTTGTTCTTCAAATGCACTACTTGTAAAAATACTATGGGAAAATGCACCCTACTGCAAGAAAATCAGGAGTGGGAGGGAGGTAGAAATGAAGTCTGGGCAACAGAGGAATGATAAGCCTTGAGAAGCAGTGGAGAGTCAACAATATGGATTTACAAAAGAGCAGTTCAGCAGTCTGCAGGCCCTTAAGAAGGGGATGTTCTTGTGGAGAGGCTGGCAAGATTATGTGAATAAATAGGTAAGTAAGTCCCTTCAGATGGGAGGGAAGAAAGCGATGGCCTTGAACTGAGGTGAAGAGAGTCAGTTCTGAGGTAAATCCCCAAATGATCCATCGCTGTGAGACTAAGAATATTCAATAAGATTCCTGTGTCAAAACAATTAGTACGTGCACAAACTTGTGTTAGCTGTTACACAGGAATTGCTGTCTTTGAAAGTGATACTTCTCACATATACATACAGGTTGTGAATACCTTCCTGTGGAGTAATACCAAAGTGAATAAGCCATGAAGCACGACCTGTTACGTTAATAAAATGCTGGAGTGACATCACACTTCCAGCTTTTGGGATATCTTCGTGCTTACAAAAAGATCAGGGTTCTGATATCGCCTGTGTATGCACAGGTTATTGTTACTTTGGTTGTATGAGAGTGAGGAAATAGTGCCTTCATTAAGGCTCTGAGTGTTTAGCATTTGTAGGAGCTGTGTGGATGAGCTCTAGACGGAGAATGTTTGGTTTAAACAGAGCCTGTGGCTCCCCACTGAGGCAGCAGGTGCAACTCAAGGGCTTTTGGCAGAGGCCGGAGCCCACCCTTTAGTGACTACAGGGTGAGTCTATGCAGCCCTCTAGGATCCTTGACTCTTGCTATTGTCTGCACTTTATTGTATATCTCTCTATATAATACATCTATTTTTTATATATTACTCTTATAACTGTCTGTATTGTGTACACATATTTTAATATATAATTGATATCTCTATGTATAATCTTTACGTAGTCTATCTATACATGGATAATATGTAAACCTATCTCTTATTGTACCTATCATTTTCTACTTATCATATATATAGATAAATGCTTATGTTGTATCTGGATATGGTCCCGGGCAACCTGCTTTAGGAAACCTTGCCTGAGCAGGGAGATCACACCAGATGACCTCCAAAGGTCTCTTCTGACTTCAGTCTGCGATTCTGTGACTAAGGGAAACCTTTGTTTTTCACTCAGTAGTAAATAAAGGAGGCAAATGTCAGCTAAAATGAAAAATCATAGCGTTTTTTTATATGTTTTTCAGCAAGAGGTAATTTTATTATTGATTTGGCCCACCTCACTATTAATTTTTCTGCTTTTGGACATCTTATTTCCCTCTGCCCTCTGGCATATCTTTTCACATCAGAAATCCTCCTCTCTTATAGCTTCCTAGATGTGGACTGGAGAAGCAGGAAACTGAACAGTTTGCTGTAGCATCAGGGTCAGTGTATCCCTTTTCTCTCCACACTCCTTTTTGTGGGCTTCACAGAAGTGTTTTTCTGTGCTGTGGCTTGATTATGAGAATAGACAAACTGCAGGTAAAACGTTGGTCAGCAGCAATTCAGGGAAAATAGGAACGAGGCAAGGTCATCTCCATGCTAGTAACATAATTGTCCCATCATTTTCTTTCCCCATGTATCCTTGTTCCTCAGGAACAATGAAGAGTGGACACCCAGCAGCTTAGGTATTCTTCTGAAGATTCAGCAAAAACTGTTTCTCTGTACTGCCACTGCTTCAATTCAAAAGAAAATATCTGTATTTTGCTACATTTCTTTCCTTTATAGAGTGGGATAAACTCTTGTTGTTGACTCACATGTAAACAGTATCTGGCTTTTAGAACACAGATTTGCATTTGAAAAGCCATGGTCTGGCTCCCCTAGGTGAGCTCACAAGGCTCTTGACTTTAATGGAAATTGCTCTCTGAGAAAGAAAGGATAAACAAATGGAGATGGAATGTAAGAGTACTGTTATTAGGTTAAGTATGTGATAGGTTTTTTTAAAGCATTTCGTAGGGGAACTATCAGGATGGTGGACAAATGACTGAGGTATTGGTGGATAAATGGCCATAAAGTCTTTATAAACTCCAAAACTGTACCAGTGAGCCTTAGGTAATTTACTATGGTGTGGTATGGGTGAAGCCAAAGAGACATTCCTATAACTATGGCCCAACCTAGAGGCATGTCCCATAAACCTCCTTGTTCTTTACCCTGATGGGTATCTAATCAGACGTATTGGTGAAAGAAATTATCTGTCCTTAGCCTCTCCAGAAAGAGAGGCAGGAACTCCTTGCAGTGCAAGTGCTATTATTTTATTCCAATAATGGGATGGTTTAGAGTATCAACATGTCTTCTCTTTTGTCAATTTAATTGTGTATTCTCTGTTATTTTTAGTCTTCAACTTGAACTGAAATTGAAAAAGGTGTTGACACAAGGGACCAAATAATGATAAGCAATTTAGGGTCATTAACATAGAGTGACTTTGTCTTTGTGATACCCGTTGTATTGTGAGTTGTTGCTAAAGTTCAGGAGACACTTCCGGTTTCCACCTTGAATTTCAGGCAAACTGATTGGTTTCCTTGAGAATTTTGCTCTTGGGAACGTTTTCATATGATAGTTGTGTGTGACAAGGGAGAAGAAATTTGGAAAGGACCAGATCTGCTCCAGGTCATTTGCTCTGGAATTCTAACAAGACAGGAGAATAAGAAGACTGCAAGTCTTGTGAGGAGCAGCTGAGGGAAAGGAGGTTGTTTAGTCTGGAAAGAAAGAGGCTCAGAGGAGACCTCATTACTCTCTACAACTACCTGAAAGGAGGTTGTAGTGAGATTGGGGTCAGCCTCTTCTCCCATGTAACAAGTGACAGGATGAGACAAAACCGCCTGAAAATGCACCAGGGGAGATTTAGGTTGGATATTAGGAAAAAATCTGTTACAGAAAGGGTTCTGAAGCATTGGAACAGGCTGCCCAGGGAGGTGGTGGAGTTCCCATCCTCGGAAGTGTTTAAAGACATGTAGATGTGGCGCTGAAGGACATAGATTAGTGATGACCCTGGTAGTGCAGGGTGAACAATTGAACTTGATGATCTTGAAGGTCTCTTCCAACCAAATGATTCTGTGATTCTGTGACTGATGAAAACAATAAACATGCTGAAGGAAACGATGGGCACACTGAAAGCACCAGCATGCCTCATGAGGAAGGCAGGAGACTCCTCATTCACTGCATTTTGTGCTTTGCCTTTTAAGTGCTTTATCTTTGGAACAAATTTAGGGGATGATTCCTAAAAATGGTATCAATAGGAGTGTTTGTGTCCTGACGCTGTGGATAGAGCATATGTTGTGGATGGAGCATATTCTACATCAAAGAGTCTAAGGGCATATGGATCTGCTGTATTAGTCCCAATACAGTTGCCTGTACATTTCCCAATTGTGAGACCACAGCCTAAACCAGGACAATATCACAAGCTGATTTTTATGTAGGAACCTCTTTAATGGCAGCAATTTACTATCAGCGACAAGTAGGAACAAATTTGCAGATAATCTCCTCAAATAGGCTCTTGCAGATGGCAGAGTTTCATATACAAGAACCATTACAATTTGCAAGAACATCCTCCAAATGTTCCATAAAGTACCTTAGAATATCAGCCTACATTGTAAGGTCTATTGCACACTTTCACAATGCTCTTATAAAAGCATTTATCTACTCTAATATTCTTACTCCTTTACACAAACAATTCTGTTAGAGGATGAATACCTAGATTTTTATCTCATTATCTCTTATAGATAGCTTAAGAAAAAAAACCCAAACAGAACGTAAAAAAACTACCTTTGTTGTTGAGTAGCCATAGCTATGTACAACATCCTTGTGTTACATCAAAATTCCTAATTATCAGCCTGTGTTTTCCAAAAGTAAGTCCCTAATAGAGTTCAGTGTGAGCTGATGCCACTACTCTTGTGACAACGACTAAAAGTCTGGATTCATGATAAAATGAGTACAGAGTTATGTGAGAAAAATATGCTCTTTTTCCTCTCACCTATCTCACTGTGTGGATAATCATTCTTTAAAATAGAGTCAATTTTTTACATTTTTGTGTACTTTTTAATAAGGAGTCCTTGTCAGCTTGAACCTCACTTCCTGTTGGAGGTTGTTGACTCATTAAAGTGAAAATTTTGGGACTAAATTTTTAAAAGAACAACAAAAACTCCAACTTAAAAAAAAAAACAAACAAAAAACTTATTTGGGCCTGAAAATCCTTTCAGTGCTTTTGTTTTGTTTTGATGTAGTGTAAGTCAATATACAAAGCTTTTCTGCTTTGTGGGAAAAACCCTTTTTTGTTTGCCAGCCAAAGCTACTGTCATGTTTAGAGAGGGAGAAGTAGAGTTCCTCCTTATGTTATAGAACAATAATTGTGAAGCTGTTCAGTTTCTAGCTTACTACAAACTCCTCAATGAGAAGAGGAAGTATATTCCTTTGGGCCAAATTGCTCCACTGCTGAAGAATCAACATTAAGGCAACTGCATATGATTTAAAGTGAACTTGCAAGGCAAGGACTGACAATCCCTGCAAGTTAGATGGTGGTTTATAATGTCGCTGTCACCAAGGGGAAAATGGTCTGGGCACTCGAGTTATTTCAGGTTCTGAAGCTGGAAAGTCCAGCTGATACGCACCCTCATAGTACGCTACCACGCTGAGTATATTGAGGATGCTGTGATGCTACACTGATCAAAGGAGTAAAGCATACCTGCATCAGCTGAGAACGAAGTGCTATGAAAACACCTTGTTTCTAGGACTAGGGAACTGGTAAAAGGTTATAGGTACAGTAAAAGAGAGGCAGCAAATGTAATATGAGAGAGAAGCCAATGTTTGTCTTTTCATTTTCATCTAAGGCAACACTAGAAACAATACAGCTAGTCAATGCAAGATTGAAATCCGAGGGCAATGAATAAATGAGCACTGATTGGGCTGACAGTGTGTTCATTTTAAAATAAGAAGGGGAAATTTTAAATTAGTTAGAAGAGGGCTGAAAATAGTATGTAGGATGAAGTGTTTGTGTTTCATTTGAGGTCCCAGATCCTGGCAAATCACAGAAGGAATTATGCAGGAAGGAAGTTTAGGACATGTTCCTTTAAAAGAAGAGCAGAAAAGTTTACTAATGGCAGAAATAGAAGCTGCAGCTGTGAACATATTCTAAAGAGTGTTAGATAAGCACTTGAGGGGAAAAACACTACAGGGTACAAATGCTAGACTTAATTGGTTACATGCCTTCCTTCCATCCTGAAATGTCACTACACAACCAATGTCAGCTTCTCCACTCATCTTCTCTCCAGGGGATAATAAACCCAGCTTTTGTACATGTCAAAATTGTGTTCCTTACCATTACTGTTCTGAATAAATCTGCACATGCAGTTTCATTTTTCTTTCCCTTTTGTTTTTATTTGGAAGGCTGAAGTTAACCCTAAACCCCTGCACAACCCTTCTGTTCTAGGGGGAAGAGAAAAAATTGCCTTTAGTGCTATAGTGCTCTGCTGTGAGGTTTTGGATTTTTTTTTTATGTGTAAAATAAGGACATGTTTTCCAGCAGCATGAACATGCCTTCTGAACTCTGAAACCTGCCTCCTCCTCCTCAAAAGCACAAGGCTAATGGCATGCAGTTATCTCAGGTCCACAGCAAACACTCGATTTGCAGAATATCCCTACAATAATGATAATCCTTGAGGTACTGCAAGAGAACAAAACCAAAACCAGGTGTGGTATGATTTCTCAGCTCTGTGAGATGAAGCCATCAACCTACATGCAATCAATATTTTTATTTAAAAACATTACTATTAGCCATAAGGGATAATGTTAAAGGATAAAGTCAAGTCCATGTCTCAATGTCATTTTTTGAGGCAGTGGAAATGAGATTGATGTGTATTCACTTTATGAAAGGTAGTAAATTAAAGCATTATTTTACGAGAGAGCACAAACTTACCCACATAATGACAAGTTTCCAGGCAGAATCCTCTTAGGTATGCGTGAGAACCCTTGAAGAGAAAGTTTATTTCTTAGGAAGAGTATGGCTAACTAGCCAAGAAGTTTGGGGTTTTTTCCTACTGACCAGCACTGCTTTTGTCAGGAAGAAACAGCTTACTTAGGGTCACTATATGTACCACAAATGCTTAGAGGAGCACTTAAGCTCATGACACATTATGGTGTCTGTAAAATCATGTTTCACATGGATAGGGTTCATTTTACAAGAATAATTCATTTTTAGTATTACTGCTTCCTTCCTTCTCTCATGGTCTTGCTGGCACTTTGGTTTTCCTGCATGGAGGAAAAAATGCAGAGGTTGAGGGGCGGGGATGGAAGATGGCAAGAGGAAAAATGAATCCCAGTGTAACTTTCTGGTGGTCTTAGAGAGGGTTGATGGGAGAAATAGTGATTAATTTTAAGGCTGACCTTGAAGTCCAAGTTTTTTGCTGGCATATATAGCTGAGAACAAGTGCAATCAGTCACAGCCAGGCATCTACACACAGCAACTGGTCTTTAAATCTGGTCTGGAACACTGCTGCAGTTCTAACCAGTGGATCTTTTGTTGGGTTCATCATACTGACTTCATATTTTTCTCTTATGAATACTTAAAATACACTCAAAATGTTTGTATTATTAGTTTATGGAGCATCAATCCTTCACTGCCATAAACATGTTGTTAGCAACACTAAAGTACTTTACAGCTGGACTTTAGACCTCATCTTTAACCTGTGATTGCTGTGGTGGCAGCTCTAGACAGACTCTATTCTTTTTGAACAAAGCCCAGAGTATTTCTGAAGGATCCTCTGTACCTGGGCCTTCTCAGATCCAGCAGTCAAAATGGGGATGTGGTGGGTAAGGGTTGTATCAGAGGAACATCTTTATGAGATGTTGTTTGCCTAATGTTTCAAAACACCAATAATTTACATTTTAAAAGCTCTCATATGATATCTATTATTATGCAGCCTATGCATTGAATTCCATTCTAATGGTCAGGTGCTGCCTTTTATCTTCAAAGAGCTGGGTAAATACTGAGCTTTCAAAACACTGTCTATGGTTGAGCCTTAGCAGACATGACTAGAGAGGCAGTGTGACAGGCAGTGGTGGTGAAGCTTCTGGGAGTGGGGTGATGCCCTCTGGGGGTTCCTGCACCCGCCTAATGCCAGGGCTGCAGAGGGCAGAGAGGGTACAGTGGTTAAAGTCTCATGTCCGAATCAGCATGGATTGGGAGCACAGACCTTCCTTTGCCCTAATCATCAGTCCTTCTTCCTGGAAAGCCAAGCCACCACTTCCCATCCCAGATGAAATAGCACAGCCTTTGTGGAAGCTGAGCTCAGGAGAAGCAGTCCCAGTGCTTGAAGGGTTTGGTTGCTGACCTGAGGCAAACCACCCCAGGTTTGCCTCACCCCCTGCCTTCCTGAAGCTTTGTGTGATGCACCTTGCCATGGGAGTTGCAAGTATACCCAAGTATCCCAGGTGGAGTGGAGAAGGGAGGTATATGAAATGCAGCCCTTCGCTGCCCCTCCCTCAGGCCTATTCTTGTGACTTGCCATTAAAGTTTGGAGACCAATGTAAAACTAATGAATTTTCCAAATTTAAGGTTTGTTCTTGTCCTTACTCTTCTGGAATAAAAGTTCCCTTTAAAGCTCTCAGAAATACTGGGTAATTAAAGTCAAATCAAGTCCTGCCATACCATAATAATTCAGAGCTAAGCTAAGGATGCATGGCTGTGATCGTCATAGCAGTATAAATCTGCAGTGATTGCTATGGCATTGACAAAATGAGAATATGGCTTCAAGGTTGTATTTTTAATCCTCTTGGACCCTTGTGTACACAGCAGTAATTTAAACATAATTCTCATTAGTTATTCGTGTCCTTAATCTATTATTACATTAACTATACAATTTTAATGGTTTATAAAAAAATGTCCTCAGTTAGGACGTCTTAGTACATACTATTTCATTTACATGCATATTTCTGTATTCACAGCCTTCTGTGGCTCTAACCGATCAAAACCAATAAAAAATTTATAAACTAAAAATACTCCCTCGGCCTTAACTTACACGACTTTTAATTCAATTTTAATTATTAATATTATATTTGCTCTTTCCATTTTTGCATTTTAGAGTGTGTGGAAGCCAGGCTCTTGGTCTTGGTTTTCTGTCTTGGATCTAAGTGTTTAGAATTTTCAGCCATTTCTTTACCCTTATTTCTCCACTTTTCTTTGTGCTTGAACAGGAACTATCTTGCTGGTATTTCTTACAAATGTTGCTGTGTTGTTACCGTCTGTGATTAAGACACGGTGTCAAGAGTTTGAAAAATAGAATTCAGGAATAAGCCAGACAAAATCACAGTGCCTTTTCTGTTATAAATTATCAAGGTGGTCTCCTTATTTTAGAGCTGCAATTTTATGGGGTGTGCAGGACAGAGATGAGTCAACATTTGCGACTTTTTTAAAAAAAAAAAAATCTGTCAGTTGTTGCCTTCCCTATTCACTTGGCTTATGAGCAGGGCATACCTTTTAGGATGTGGTCATCATATGTTGCTCCTTATTGCTGAGTGGTCGAGTATTGTATGCTAGTAATGCTTCTCTGAAGGCAAATGCCACCCAGTGAGTACTGAGAGCTTTTTTTGGTGACTTAGAAGTCTTTTGATTTTTATTTGACGCCCTGACATTTTGAAATGAGCAGCCTTGCATGTAGAAAGAGGTGAAAAAAATATGAGACAGAACAACTGGTAACTGTGAGAGATACAGTACAGGGATTTGTTTTTTCTGTAGTAGCACAGGTTCTGCTTTTAGCACTACCATCCCCGTGCTCTTTGCATATCCAAAAGATACTGAGTTTTACCCAATGTTTGATTTTGTCATGACGATTAACGTATGTCCTTAGCACATCCCTTTTTCTGGCCCTACCTGAGGGAGAGGTGTAGGTACACACACATACGTACACACTGCATTTGCAGACCTTTTAGTTATTCTTTTTGTCAGATTATGAACAGATGTAGCAAGTTGCATGAGGGAGAGAAAAAAAATGGAACTGAGAGAGGTACAAAAAAATTAAAGTGAGCCTTTTTTTTTTTTTTTAAGTCATAACATTGTCGCCCAATCACCTAGTTTAAGCTTTGAAGTGCAGGCCAAAGTGTTGGGGTTCAGTTTCTTTTGTACTGGGGCCAAATGCTGGAGTGAGGTGGGTGCGGACCAGAAAGGCTGGCCCTTGTGCATCTTACAGATTTTTCTGTCTCTTCCTCGGGGGTAGTGGGGTGAGTACTGTTCCTTAAGGTCTTTCCTTGGATTACTAAGAGCTCTCCAGAGAGTTTGGATCTGTGTAAATGGATCCTGTTAAAACCAATGGAGTCTTCTGCTTTTCTGCCTTTCTTGCTAGTAATTTTTTGGTATAGAAAACATCTTCCTTCTTTAATTAGAAGTTGATTATTACAAAAAGAATTATACAAATGGATATTTTACTAAAAAAATTGGGTAGAAAAATCTGATTAGTCTGACTGTTCTTCTTGGTTGCTGTTTGTAGTGGTACTTTTCATGAAAAGCAGTAGTATCCTGCAGCAAATCTTCTGACAGTAGGTGAGTTTTACTGTCAGGGCTTGTGTGCCCCTTTGACAAGAGTAGGGAATTACACCTTGATGTTTCTTTTATCGTATGGAATAAGATTGCATACACATAAACACAGAGAAGAAAGAATGCAGTAAAAAGTACTAATGTACCACAAGTGAGGAAACATAATTAAACACTATGCATGTCTTATTACTATTTTCTACAGTACACCTTTACTGAAATTTCTGGCATCAAGGGTTTTCCTTGGGAGCTCAATAGCCTGAACAATATCTAGCCTTTGAAATTCTTTACTGTCTGTGTATTATAATCCATCTTTATCCCTTGGGAAGGGGAGAAGATACTGAGGTGAACTCATCTTCAAGATAATTTTAAATGACATCCTGTGTTAGTTTTAAGAACCACAGGTAAATAGCAACAAGTAATAAATACAATAAAAATGTACAATGATGGTTTTTGGTCCACTAATATATCCTTTTTTACTGATGGGAACCATCCAGAGAAGGATGGATTACAAAATATACAGATATTATTTCTTCTTTTTTGTGCTGTATTCTAGTCATTTCAATAATCTATTCCTATTTGGATTACTATTTAACTAAAAAAAGAAGAGGAAACAGAAGTATCACCATTCATCTACTATACATGAAATTTCTCTCTTGCAATATCATACAGAAAGGAGAAATGTCACTAGAACTCTAGAAAATTCACTTGTTTTTTACCATTAGTAATCATGATCGTATATATTTGCTATAATGAAGCTGTATTTTGCAATTTTACTTCTTGCTTCTGCTGTCATTTCTACAGCAGCCTCTGCCTGCTCTCTATGTAGAGAAAAAAATCTTATTTGATCGCTGCCCATCACCTTCCCTTTAGAGGCAATAGGGTGCTCTTCTGAGCCCTCTTGGAGCTTTGTACTTCTCTTAGGAAATTGATTACATGAAATAGCAATTTTACTGAAGGGAAAGTAATAGGAAAAGATCAAATATTTTTTCCCCAAAAATATTTGATGGATGAGCTAGTGAAAACAAATAGTTGTTACACCACTTACTAATTTCTTCCCGGTTTAGAAGGGCATCTTTCTGTAGATTTCAGGTGTTTTGGGTGTAAGATGATGGCTCCAGGCCTCCAAGGGTTCACAGGAACCAGTCCCTGACATCAGTACATTGAAGACAATGTGTCACAAATGTCCTTATTTGTGCTTAAGCTTTCCTTTTATTAACAGTGTGATAAATGTTGATTGTCTATGTGTGATAAATGGTGTAATATGCAATTACTAGCTCAACCACCTGATTATTATGAAGTTCTTAGTTTTTATAGGTTTAAGATGGAGACATAGATGCAGTTAAAAAAAAGAGAGAGAGAGAAATAAAAGCTTCCTTCAATGTCAACAGCCACTAAAAGCATTTTTTATATCACAGCCATCTTGCCCAAGGCACAGCAGGAGGCATTGACCCATTACCAATGAGATCATGTGTACAGCATTCAAGCATTCATGATGGGAAATGTCTTTGCTTCCCTTATCCTCCTTTATTTCCTAGTTTCTCCTTAAAAATGACACAAAACAAAACAAAGCCTCCTGATTTCATAGCCTTTCTTTTTATTTTCCTTTGTGACTCAGTCCTCTGTAGGAAGAAGCTCATTTTATTTACTTTATTACCAGCCCTTTATGTTAATTCAGGGCTCAGTGGTGCAGATACCCCAAAGGATGAGTGAGTTGGAACTGCTCTTCTGGGGATAGATCAGGAGAGGTTTCTTGTAGGAGGCAGAGCAGGAGGTTGCAGGCAGTTTGTTTCCCTCCCACAAGCCGGGCTGTTCTGGTTGTTGCTACTGGGTGATAAGCCTGATTCCTGCCAGCCTTGTTTGGCATTTATGTGTACTGCCAGGACAATTAGCACATAACTAATGAAAGTACTCTTGATTCTTCGCTCTGCAGCTCAGTCCTGCTGCTGTTAAACTGTTGGCTCGGGACAGGAGGACAAGATTCCCCGCTTCCTCCAATGTAACTCAGCTCCCCTCAGGGCAGATCCCAGTCAAGAAGTCTGCTGGAGAGCTCTCACGGCTTTGGAAGTTATTCGATCTTTGTACTAGGCCACAAACCTTAAAATTATATAGCCTCTGCCCGCTTGGGCAGGTAATGAAAATAAGCAGTGGGAATCCACAGTGAGAGCAGCACTAAACACACATTAAAGTTCTACAGCAATTTGCACCCCAAATCCTTTTAAAAATTGCATGTTCTCTGTGTCCTTTCTTTCAAGAAAGGCTGTGAATACATACAGGCAAATGAGAAGAAAAAGCAAAAACTTTGCTTTTTTGTAATATATTTTTGTAGTGGTAGTTTATTATATATCCAATTGTTGCATATGAGCCTTGAAGAAAATGTAGCAATTAAGAATCAGGGTTTTCCTGTGCGCTCCCAAACACTGAACTATTTAGCTTTTCATTTAGCCAACGAGGTGTTCAGAATAACTTATACTGTTTATAGTGGTTAATTTCTTTTTAAAATCTTCCATCCGTTTTCATACTGTGCATAAAGTCTTGCTCCTTGAACAACAGCCCTACGTCATTTGAATAGGTTTGTTTGTCAAATAAAGTGCAAGGTGCTGAGCAAAATAACCGTCCATGTGGGTAATGGCTATTAGTATCTGGTCCTGATTTTTCTATCAGTCAAATCACTAAACAGGTAAAATGTTTACACTGAAAAAAGTATACACATATATGTACAGTATAAACTTGGTATCCAAGTTGTTTAAAATATAGCTGTCACATGTCCTGTCGTTTTAGGATTTCAACTTCAGCCCAGCCTGCAGAGAGATGGCTGTTAGGACCCATGCAGGCCATCTCCTGGGACTGTCCAGGCGGCTGCGTACAGAACTGGGGCTGCTGCGTCCTTTCTTGGGTTTCACCAGGAGGCAGCAAGCTCTGAACGGCTGGTGAATGTGGCTTCCCACCCCTGCTCCGCTTCGCCAGTCATCCACCACCCTCTGTTTCTCCCCCTACTCAAACTCAATGTGCAGAGGTGTCCAAACAAGGTCAGTGCCTGCCCAGACACCCCTGCTGTTTGCAGCACTCAAGCGCAGGCTGCCACTGATTTCTGGTTTCTGCTGAAAGGGCTGGGCTGTAACCCCTGGCTGCCTTTTGGGGCTGAAGATAGACCCTGCCTACCACTCTGCTTGTTCACCTTCTGCACAGACCTCCACACCCCTGGATTTGAGTTTCGATTTCAGGCCAGTTCAATAAAGCAATGGTTTTCCTTGAGAAGGAGATATCTGCTATAATAACCTGAAAAATCCATGAAAATCAGAAGCGGTCTGCAAAGGGATATAAGTAAATCCCCCAAACACCACAAATTGGCTAGCCTTTACTGTAGCTATTTCTTGTTGGTTTTATAAAAACCTCTTCAAAATTCAGTCTCATCTGTTTTTGGGGGGGTTTTTTTGTTATGTGGGTACTTTCAGTATATAAAATTGGGTGTCCCTTTGGAATTATGGGGTATACATTTTTAATTTTCTAGTTGATTTGGGCTACAATTCTTTAAAATAAAATTCTTAGCAGAAGTGTTTTGTGTCATCACATTAGTGATGCTGGCTGCATCCACTAGCAGTTTTACAAAATGTTCACTGCTTGCCAGTTAAAACATTTTCCCATAGAAACCAGGATATGTATCTTTGGAGCACTGCAGCATATTCAGTGGCATGTGTAAAGCAGTTTGTAGTCCTGAATTATCTGTGAGACACCCAAGGCACTTCACCAGTGGTGAGTCAGGGACACTCTTTGGGCAATGTTATGTCCACAACCCACTGACCACTGATAACCAATCTTCATTGGTTAGCTGCTACTCCATCCTTCCCCATGCAGCAGATTTCCCTTGCTGTCTCTTGAGTTAGTTGCTTTGCTGGCACTGACAGAGCAGTGCTCCTGAGCTGCTGGCTAACTGCAAGCACATGGGCTGGGAGGTGGGACTGCCAGGGTTTGCTTCATGGTGCTGAGCCGTAAGACAGATTGTGCTGTAAAAAAATAAGAAATAGACCTAAAGAAATGAAGTTTCACTAGAGCACTTGTTAAGTGGATCATGAATCAAACACAGCAGGGGCTACTGGCCATACTTTTGCTTGGTTAAAGGCTGCCTTTTAATTCCTCGGGTAAGGTACATATCAGAGGCTGGACAGGTGGGGAGGGTGAGGGGAAAGAAATGACATTATCTGAATTCTTTATTTAACACTTCAATCTTGAAATCTCACTTATCAAAGAGAGATGACTGTGGCAAAATCTTTGTTAGGATCTGCAATCATAGCAAACAAAGCCATGAATGCTGAGAAAATCTTCATTTCAGAGTGCACTAGACTGAAAATAAAGCAGTCAAGCAGAGCTTTAGAACTACTTGTTGCAGGAATAAAAATGGTCACTGACAAAGTAGTGTTGTAGTCTCATGAGAACAGAACAATGAGCATCCTCTCATCGCCATTTGTTATCCATTTGGTTACTGCTTTTATTAGGGGTCTAACTTTATGCCTTCAATTGACAAAGCTGAACATTTTAGTAACTTGAGACAAGAATGGAGACCTGTAATGAGCTTGATTGTATAATCAAAAATGCAGAGAATTGATGTAGGTTTATATCTTCTTTAATGACTCAAAGCAAATTGTTTCTACCCTGTTTTTCTGTAACCTCCTGGTTTACACTCAAAGTGTCTTAGGTTGTTGGAGGGGTATACAAAAACAGTGACAAATTATAGCCAGATATACTAAACTCACAATCAGCTTGTGACAATATAAAGCCCATTCTTTTGATCTTGCTTCAAAAGTTTTAGTCTGCATAAATAAATTCCAAAGGGAAGCTACAAATGCTTGCAAGACAGGTGTAATCAACCCTGCAATCGTCTGATCCCTAGTTAGGCATGTTACCTATCAGACTATTTACTTCCTGTGGATTCGCAAATACTGCCATAATTTAAGGCTGTAAGGTAAAGTTCAGCTTTATTTCCAGCTTTGTTTCCACTTTCTCAGGAAACTGTTCTGTTAAAAAAAAAAAAAAGTTAAAAAAACTGTTAAAAGTTTCTCAATCTCTCTTCTTAAACCCTCAGAAGTCTATTAATTTTTATAAATGTATGTTCTTCACCAAAGTGTTGAGAATTATATATTGTTTGGGGGAAGAAGTGCTTATTTTTATAATCTAAAAGTGAGTTCAGCCTTACTTACAGAAAGCTGTGTTTGAAGTAGGTGTGGATTTAAAGCAAAAGACAAGTTCATTCTTCTATTTTTGTCTTTCCTTGAAGTTGAGGTGAAAAGCCACTTCTTGAAATTTGGTCACGTAATATCAACTAGCAAAAAGTATTTGCCAGATGAAACTAAATATATAAATTAAACTTGTGTCTCAGACTTTTTTCTGTGTTATCTGATACCAAAACCTTTTTCTCTGAATCAGTTTAGAAAGGGTTCTGATTTGTTGAGTTTATCCATCCCACTTGTCTTCTTTTGTTCTGCGGGAAGAAAAGAGTTTAAAACGAATCCTGACCAAACAGCAAAGTTAATACTTTGAAGGATCTCTCACAAGTTCAACATGCAATAACTGCTCTGCTACAGAATGCAGTGGATGCAAGAAGGTTCAGAAGCCGGTGCTTAATGAGGTAACCAGCAGAAAATGAGAGATAAAAGCCAGCATCACTGAATGGAGATTGCGCATTTCTGTGGCTAGGGAAAAAGTCTATGGGTTGGCTATTTAAAATTAATTCTTCACTGTATTTGCAGATTAAATAAATGTGGCAACATTTCTACCTTACTTTAAACTTAGGACTCTGTGTTTTATGGGTTAAATACTGCACCAGAGTTATGTATTTGACTATAACCAAGCTGCCACATCTGATGTCTGTCTTGGTTAGATTTGATCTTTCTGGTCTGTCATTTCTTTCACCTCTGAAAGAAAATGTAAATATCCTGCTTCTCAATCCCTCCTTCCCTAAATCTTTGAGTTTTCTTCTATATTCCTACAATTATAGGTATTAAGTGAGAAATTACGAAAGAAAACAGCTGTAGAGATGTGTCTGAAGGAGCCTTTTTGAATGTGGTGTAGGTATCTGATGTGAGTGTCCTTCCCCTCTTCCTAGCCCAGGCAGTACATGATAGGACTCATTATTTATCTTCATGTATTGTCATTGCTGCCATTTTTCTTTTGACTTAAATTTTCACTGCTGTACAGGCAAGTGGCTGTAATTCATTGTCTGCACCTTCTGGAGTTTGGAAGGAAAGAGATTTTCTAGAAGTGAGGTCACCCATTGATCTTTGCATCGTTCTCTGCCTTACCTTTTGTTTTTCTCATTTGCGAGTGGTTGTTTCCATGATGTGGCTCCATGTTTACCTGAATAATGGCTGGGGGAGAAAGAAAGAAAAAAAGACAGACAATACTCCTCTGACTCATCCGAGCTGTTTCTGCCTTCTGTTTTTAACAGCTGTCTGCGGCTCATATTCAGGGATGGTTGGCATTACTGCTTTGATATGATTGACTTTCTTCTCTTTTTCTGTGACGATCAGTTGTATTTTCTTGTATTTCTCTTCAATTATTTACTATGCCTCTCCCATGAAGTCCGCTATGTATCACATCACTTAAAAAAAAGTCAGTGATGTTGCAAGTGTTGGAATTGTTGACATATAATGGTAACTCTCGCTGGAATGACAAGAAAATCTGCAAGATCCTTTACTCTCCTACTGTTGCTATGCCCATGCGGATTTGAAGACATTACTGATGAAGCCACCATACTTTTTAGATCTGAGAGCTGAAGCAAAGTCCTCCTCTTCATTCCTTAAGAAGTAATCTAATTACAGAAAATGGGACAATGAATAAAAACAGTGGGAGAAGTATTTGGCCTGCTATACAGCACTGAGGCAGATTGTCCAGTGATCTGTGCAGTGTTCCTTGGAAAGCATTTAACTTAATCTTGTTATAAGATAATTTACATGTATCTTTATGTGCAAACATTGAATAAAAAAGGTTAGTAGACCTCACAAAAAAGGAAGAGCTTTAACTGCAATAACAAAAATAATAGAATAATGTTTTCTGATTTTGTTGTGTAATTTGGTGTATTACAGCTACAGCTAACATAAATTGGTGTAACTCACTGAAGTCATTAGGTCTACACTGATTTGCTTGGTGTGATTCACTGCCAACTGTCTGCCATGTAACAGCTCCAGCACCATTATTCAAGCACAGACAGTGTAGTGTGAAACTGGAGGAGAAATTGCTTACCTTTTTCTAATCCTTGAATAAATTCACAGATTTATCTGAGAGGTAGGAGAGGGAACAGCCACCTCAAAGTCTTGTTCTAAGGAAGGCAGCCACACTCTTAAGGCCTCTGCAGTCCAGCAGTGATCATGCAGTTCCTGTCTGATGCTGCAAGGCTCAATAACCCTGCCAATTTGGTGTAGCTATCCTTCTCGGACAAACGAGGTAGGCTGGCTGCTTGTTACATCCTGCTTTCAGGAAGGACACAGAGCTTGAATCTGCTGGCTTGAACTGAATTAGTGTGGATGAATGTTGCACTCTGAATTATAGTCACTGTTGCGGGTTATAATTTCCCAGGATGATGACAGCTAGATATCAGTGCTTTTCTCACTTCTCTCCTAGTGCTAGGTACAAATATTTCAATGGCCAAAAAATAAAGTATTGGCTCCTCCCATACTTATGCTTCCTGCAGTGTTATGGGGCAGACAAATATCCTGGGCAGTTCCAGGAAAGAG
>NW_010413222.1:0-3307 GCF_000710305.1 Buceros rhinoceros silvestris | reverse complement strand
TGTGCGAGCTCCTCACAGAAATGATTTTGATTTGTTAAGGGAGCCTGTTGTGTCCTTTAAGAAGTAGCATAAATATTTTATGAAGTGTAGCGTAGTAGTTGTTTTGGCAGCCACCTGGGTGGCTTGGAAGATGCTTGCTGGTATTCACTGAAATGGCAGCTAGGAAGAGACCTTGTTCAGAGGTTTCAGCCTTGGAACATACTCTCACTCTGCCTTGGCATGTATTCAGCCCAAGATTCAGCAACTAAGTATAAAAGACAATCAAAATAAACAGGAAGCACCTTTGAGCTGTTACTATAATGTCATAAATCAGTAAACAGGCTGAGTTTTCAGGCTTAGCATCTATTTCTTTCAGTATTGCTGAAACAATTCACTATTGCTGCATATACAGGAAGAATGTATATACTTCCTCAAGGTACTAATTATCTTGTGTTAGAAGGCCAACCCAAATATTAATCTATAGAATGGTCCTAGCAGCTGAAAAGTACCTCTTTATGTTGGAAGACCAGATTTCCAGTGCGCATGGTAAAGGAGAACTGGGTGTTGACAAGTGGCTATGTTCTATGGCTACAGGAAGGTATAAGGTATGAAAAGAATGCAGAAAGAATGTAGTTTTGATAGACATCCTTTTAGAGACACAAACTTAGGCCCGTCTACTTTTTCCTTAATATGCATCTCCTCTAAGGTAGAATTTCTTTATGCTTTTTTGCCATTAACTTGTGAACAGTAAAATTATGCAGTTATGTACAGTCAAGCCTGTAGCTTCATTAAAAGAATACCTTGTTTTAAAAGCATAAAGAATCCACGCAGTACGGTTACTAATGGAAAGCCAAAATGATGATAAGCCTGTAGAAGAAGGGTACTCAAGCTTATGGAATAGAAATGATGACGAGTTAAAAACGTGCATTTTTCTCCTAGAGATCTGATCTCCTAGCTGAATTCAAAGTATCAATCTAATCTGGAGATGTATCATGTTATTTATATCCTTTTGATAAACTACCAAAATAACCTTTGAAAATCAGATGGCTTGTGCCTTTAACAGCCTTCTGAGACTTTCCCTAAAAATAGTTTACAAAGCAACAGAGTCAAATTGTTGGGGAATTGCACTCAAATGCATTAGAGAGTCTATTCCTGTGGCACTTAAACCAGCCAAAGTAATAAATATAAAATGGTAATTTTTCTCCATGCGCTGTGCTTGCTGCTCCCACATGATTTCATTCCCACCCCAGAGTAATATAACACTGCCTGCTCAAACAATCTCCTGGATTCACCGAATAAGGCAGCTGGTGGTTGCTACTTTGTTAAGTGTTCTCAGAAAAGTCAACAATTACAATTAATTCCCCTTTGCCTGAGAGCATCCCATCATGATTTCCATATCCCAAGTGTCAGAGGATTTTTTTAAATTTTAAGGAAACATTGCAAATGTGAAAACATTAGCAAAAAAGGATATAGCTGAATTTTGGTCCTTAGCTATGTATTTTTGGACTGGTTGCTAAATAAATAGAAGTAATAAGCAGAGTAAATATTGCAGGCAGACAGTCAATAAAGTGTTTTAGTTCATTTCACTTTTTTTGTGTGATGAATTAATCAACTTCTCCCTAATAACTATCAACCATGAGAATTTCTGTTAATTTTGTTCTGTCATGTGCTGTTCAAATTCTCTGGGCTGCACTCTGCTTGCAGGAGGTTAGTTTGCCCACTCAAGTTTCCCTTGCTCAAGGAGATTTCAGCTTTGACCCGAAGGTGGCTACAGGCACATGGGAGCCGTAGTCATCCTGTGTTGCCAAATCATCTGTGTGGGCAGCTGGTACGTTGTCAGAGCTGGTTTTTTGGTTTTTTTTTTTTTTTTTTTTTTGAGTCCCAGCTTTCATTTTAAGTCATAATTCCCAAACTCTTGAGAATTGCTTGCAGCACTCATCATACTGGTTAATTATCAAGTCTATTTCAGGGTATCTGGTGATACTTTCTAGTACATGTAAAATGTCTATGCTTGCAGGTTAATTTTTCTTTCAAGGGTAATCATCATTCAACCCTTTGAAGTCAGAGATGACTGCAAGAGATTATCATCTTTTTGTTAAGGTGCTTAACGGAGATCTTGGCAGATAAGCCATTATGACATATTGTTTTTTGTTCTTTTTAACTCATTCAACCAGATTGCATCTTTTCTGAGGCTCTTTCCACTGAAATATATCATAGGAACCTGACAGCCAGCACCTCACGGGAAATGCAATCCAGTTGGGAAGACAGTATAAGCATGGGAAGTAGAAGTATGTATGTTATTGCATAGGGGTAGTTTAGGCATATGTAGTGCAGGGTTGAAAATGAAACATTTTGACCCTAGATGAAAACAAAGAGGAAATACAGGAAAGTGGTCGGGGATAGTAACTCTGGGGTTTAATCACCTGTAGCATCGAATTGAACATCTTAGTCTGGTGTCTTTTCAATAAGTGGTTTTCGTTAGTTTCCATGTTCTATGACGTCATGTTTGCGTGTTTCCTGACATCATATGCTTTGTCTGAATATTTACTTCACAGGGATTCTGAGTTTTTTCTGTTTCTCTAATCCAGTAAAAAATCCAAAATATTATGAGGCTTTCAAGTGTAACCAGATGTTCTTCCCTGCTTATTGTCTCTATTGTGATCAAGAACATGTCTGCCTTGCACAATGGAGCATCCTGCAAAAACCTGTCAATCAGCTAGCTAAACCTGTGAAGCATTATACCTTTTTTGCATTGTGCTATGGAAAAATGAAAAGCTGAAGAGTAAGATACCTGTTCTATCCCATCTCCCCAGGGGGAATTTGTCCCCTGTCTCCCTGCTTGCAGCTGAGCACAGTTTCAAAATTCACGTACCTGTGTTTGATTTGTTCACCCAAACTAGAGTCTTGGTTCATGTTTGGTGGTAGTTTTAACCCTAGGTCACAGTACGATTACTGTCAACAGCTGCCTATACCATGTCTCCAGAAAGTTACCAGGAGCAGGAAATACTAAACAGTGGATGTGTTAGCTCATGTGCCATTCTATTTCTCAGCTCAGCACATTAGCACAGGCTGTGATTGGTGATGGTTCATATTAATTTCAAACTTCAGCAAGGCTTGAGTTGGATATGTATCCTATTTGGCCATCTCTGTTTAAGGATGCTAACCTAGGATTTTGGTAGGCAACGACTTACAGAGTATAGGTGCTTCATCCAATCCATCTATTGCATCTTAATCATTACCCTTTTTTTTTGTTGCCTGAGCCAAAGACATGTCACCTCCTTCCAAAGATAGCTGAGATTAGACAACCTCAAAGGTTAGGTAGTGGCGG
>NW_010413221.1:2287-3287 GCF_000710305.1 Buceros rhinoceros silvestris | reverse complement strand
CCAGAACTCAAAACAAGGAAGTTTCAGTCCAAACCAGAAAGTTTAGCCCAAACCGGGACATCCTTGCAAGTTTAAACACAAGAGTTTCTCAGGATAAATTTATCTGGAATCACCCATGCCCAAGTCTCGTAGGTGAACTCACCTGATTATTTACTTCTGCTGGCAATTCCAGCATTGGTAATGGGTCTGTCCAGAGAGATACCCAGTCCTTTTTCTCTTGTGTCCTAGAGTCCCACCAGAGTCACCAGAACTGTTAAAGAATTTACTCACTCTGTGGGTGACTTTAGGTTTGCCTTATTCAACAACTCAGAGCTGGGCCATTACCTCAGTGACTGGCAAAATATACGACAAACATCTTCAGGATATAGAGTTTTCTTCTACCATCATCACTAGGTAAAGTCCTTGGTGTTTTTCCACAGATTCTCAGCTCTTCATTCTTCATCAGCCCCTACACACACAACTTCTAAGTGCTAACTGCTAACTAACTGCGCAGCTTCTTCCTTATCACATCTATTTATAGTCTCTAAGTTATCTTACGTATCCTGCTTCAAGTTCACTGTCCTGCCCAGAGATGAGCTGGCTTTCCAATCACCCATTGACACAACCTCTCTGTCTCCTCCTAAATAACACACCTCCTGCTGCTGACTGACAGCAGGCTCACAGGGCTGCTTCCCGGACCGGCCGGGGGGTCACGCCCACACTTAGTCTCTATCTCTGTCTCCGTCTACTCCAAATAAACAGATGACCTTTCAGATTGTCTGTTCTCAGTTCATCCATGGTCTCACCTTTAGCATTAACTTGCCTTTCTGCTGATTCAGCTTGACGGGGTTTTCAGCCAGCCTTGGTAAGGACTGTGCACGGACAAATGAGCAGCTTTGTTCCATGTGGGCGTGACCCCCCGGCCGGTCCGGGAAGCAGCCCTGTGAGCCTGCTATCAGTCAGCAGCAGGAGGTGTGTTATTTAGGAGGAGACAGAGAGGTTGTGTCAATGGGTGATTGGA
>NW_010413221.1:530-1880 GCF_000710305.1 Buceros rhinoceros silvestris | reverse complement strand
CAACCATCCCAAAACCTGAAGGGAATTGAAGGAGCTGCAATGCGGGGCCCTTCCTGTGCTCTCTGCCAGGAGTGCTGTTACTGGCAGCAGGAAAAAGGGACTTTGATAATTGTGCCGTTTTGCTGCCTTCTCTCAGGTACCCGCGCAGGAACTGGATGAGGAGAAAATGCCGGCAAATCCAGCACGGGAATGGAGCGGAGAACCAGGAGCCATCCTGAGGTACCCCTGACCAGCGCAGACTGACTGGTAGGAACCTGTAACGCTGTCTCTGTTCTGGGTATTCCTGTGATGGGTTGTCAGCACAGTTAGTTGTGGCTTTTAGTGGGCAAGATCAGAAGGTCCTAAGCTCTGCCAGCCCCCAGCATTTTGGAACAGGAGAAAAGGGCAGGGCAGGGATCTGAACCAGCACAAAACCTGAAGGGAATTGAAGGAGCTGCAATACGGGGCCCTTCCTGTGCTCTCTGCCAGGAGGTGCCGTTACTGGCAGCAGGAAAAAAGGGCTTTGATAATTGTGCCCTTTTGCTGCCTTCTCTCAGGTACGCACGCAGGAGCTGGACGAGGAGAAAATGCCGGTAAATCCTCAGCACAGTTAGTTGTGGCTTTTAGTTGTTCCTGATGGGTGATCGTGACCTGTAACAGCTGGATATAAACATCTCCAGACACAGGGGAGACTTTAAACCCACTGGAAGGTGGGCATTGCGTAGTATTTGTAAGTGAGCAGAGAGGTTCAGAGGATCCAGGAGGAGAGAGTTTCCTTCAATGGGAGGAAGAAACAGATCAGGTGTCTTCCTTATGCAAGAGGAGACGGGTTCGGGATGCAGAGAAAACTGCTCTCAGGTCGCTCCCTGGAAGAGTCTGGGGCTGCTGCCTGGGAGGTCCAGCCCCTAACACTGGGGTCAGTAGAGGCTGGGAGATGGCGGAAAGAAGTTGCAGTTGGACTCTGGAGGAGACAGGTTAGTGCAGTGGAGAAATGTGTTCTCAGGTCACTTCCTTGAGGAGTCTGGGTCTGCTGTCTGGGATGTCAGGCCCCTCAGAACAAGATCAGAATAGCCTGGGTGATGCCGGAAAGAAGTTGCAGGTGGACCCTGGAGAGTAGCCTGGGAGCTGCCGGGAAGAAGTTGCAGGAGGACTCTGGAGGACACAGGTTCGGGCTGCATAGGAAAATGCTCTAAGGTCAATCCGTGGAGGAGTCTGGACCTGCTGCCTGGAATGTCAGGCCCGTCAGAAGGGGGTCAGAAGAGCCTGGGCGCTGCTGGGAAGAAGTCACAGCTGGATTCTGGAGGGGACAGGTTAGTGCAGCGGAGAAATGTGCTCTCAGGTGGCTCCCTGGAGGAGTCTGGGGGTGGTGCC
>NW_010413221.1:0-362 GCF_000710305.1 Buceros rhinoceros silvestris | reverse complement strand
GGGAGCGGGGACAGAAGAGCCGGGGTGATGCCGGGAAGAAGTGACAGCTGGATTCTGGAGGAGACAGGTTTGTGGGGCAGAGAAAAATGCTGTGAGGTGGCTCCCTGGAGGAGTCTGGGGCTGCTGCCTGGGATGTCGGGCCACAAAGATCAGGGAAAGATGAGCCTGCACACTGGCTGAAAGAAATTGCAGGTGGACTCTGGAGGAGACAGGTTAATGCAGTGGAGAAATGTGCTTTCAGGTCACTACCTGGAGGAGTCTGGGGCTGCTGCCTGGGATGTCAGGCCCCTCAGAACGGGATGAGAATAGCCTGGGAGATGCTGAGAAGAAATCACAGCTGGATTCTGGAGGAGTCAGGTTAG
>NW_010413220.1:135170-136383 GCF_000710305.1 Buceros rhinoceros silvestris | reverse complement strand
CCTACAAGTGATAATCTGCAGAAAAAAAGAACAATCTGATTTTGAGAAGAGTTTCTCTGTGATTAGATCAGACCATAGCATCCCTGAACTTCAACTTAGCCTCCCCATAATTGAGAAATTATCTTATTTTTCACTGGCAAGGTCCGTACTTTCACATATCCAGTGGGAGATGCAACTGGCAAAGCGCTTGAGAAGTAAATCAGCCATATGGGCAGGGTTGTCTCTTCTAATGAAAGAAGCGAGCTCAGAAAGTAGGATGCTGTTTCTCAAAAGAGCCAAGTATTGTATTTGGTCGAGGATTTAAAACCAGTCATGGTTACCTCCAAAATGTCTTCTGTTAAAAGAAGCAAGTTGTACAATAGAACCATCAGCCATGACTGGGGTTGGTTTAATAATAAACTTAAAACAAACCTTAAAACAATACATTTCTCTCTCCAGAATGCCTTGTAATGTAGAAGACTTTCACCAGTAATATTTCGGTGATGACCTTGCTAATGGAAGATTTATTAGTATTGTTCAAGATGGTGATAACACCAACATGATTTCATTTTAGATTGCCCTTGGCAAGTTGGCAGATGAAGATGAAAGCACTACATGGCCCGATGGAAAAGTAAAATAAGCGACGATACCCACTTGTGACATACATTTTTTAAAAGATGACGACGACCGGTGACTGCTAGGATAAGCGTGCAGACCTGTTCATTTACTTTACCTCTCTGATACCCTCTAGTAAATCCATTTTTGCCTCAGTAAACTTCCTCGCCAGTGAGAAGATTTAAATCTTCCCCAGCAGATACAAAACACACCGTCTCCTTAGGTTAGCGTGGCTTAATGGCAGCGAGGCATGGCCAGTGCAGACACTCTTCACGTAACACATTTGACAGGTATAAGATCAGGCACACGCAGCAGGAGAGGTCCCAAAGCTTGCCTTTATCCACAAGGCTGCTCTGAGGGTAAGAGCTGCTAAACTCTGTCATCATCGCTTAACTTACTGTGCTCCTTAATAGGATGTGGTGTTCTATTCGGGGGAAAAAAACCTCCTTAAGAGTACATACTTGGCTTTGATCCGGTGACATGTTTCTGAAGGAAAGCGTCTGACAGGACAAAGATGTACAGTACTTCATTTAGTCGGTGTGCCATATGTGGCAGTTTCAGAATCGCTGTCACAGCCCCTCGGCTGGCATCCAGGAACACGCAGCGCTGCGAAGCCGAG
>NW_010413220.1:128340-135059 GCF_000710305.1 Buceros rhinoceros silvestris | reverse complement strand
CAGCAGGAAAAGGCTTGGGGAGAATTTCTCCAAGCTCTAACAACTATATTTACCTATTCCATTTGGAAATGAAAAGATGAGGCATTTTAACTTGCAATCAAAAAATAAAAGTTTTACTAACTCTTCAGATGATAGAAACAACATTAATATTTCGATTCAAGAAGCCCAGCAGCACGGGTGTCGTTCTAAGCGCATAAACAGATGCTAATCAGCCTGCTGAGGTACCTAAAGCTACATATACGCACAAAAACACTTTGCTAGGAAAAAACTTGCAGATATATACGACTGTTGTTCAGACACTCATAATTTCTCGCAGCTAATAAGCTCAGCAAGCCTGGTAACTTCCAAGCCTGCAGTTTTTAAGGCATGATCTTTCCCCAAATGTGGATTTGGGGGATGATTTTATCAGAAACAGCTACACAGTTTCCAACAATACGGTCAGAAGTAAACAGTAGTGCTTCTGGTATTAAATTGTGCCTGCAAACACCTACACAACTCGGCATGCTAACTAGCTAGGAGTGGGTAACCAGTATTGGTTGTGGGTGTAATTCACATCCAGACATTCTCTGGGGATTTTCTTGAAAACCTGATTGAGATTTAACTTCTGTGTCATCAGAAAGCGCTCTGTCCATCTCGTATTCCTCTTTTTTGTTTTCTGCACTAACTCTGAAAACCGTCCAGCAGAACAGCACCATTGTGACATGTTTCTAATTTAACAAGCAGCAGAGCGATACAGGAGGGAAATAAAAAATTACCTCTGGAGAGACGTCGGGGGGAGCCGATTATACAAAGAGGTGTCAAAGCGGACAAAGTTTATGAAAACGACCGGCGTTACATCTGGGTCAGTCCCATCAATACACGGTTTAGCGTCTTACTCTTGTTACTTCGGAAAGTCTATTTATAATATTAATGTCTCAGCCCAGCTGACAATCCCTAAGTGTGCTCCTTTTTATTTCAGACTGGGGAGAAGTGTACCACAGCAAGAATTAATATGAGTGATATGTTGTGCAAACATGCAACAAAAGGGAGATTTCTTTTTCTCTTGTGACTTCTGATAGTCATCACAAGTTCTCTTTTTCCTGGAATCATGAATCTAAAGGCACTGATTATGTCAAACAAACTCGCTGTGTGTTTTTAAAAATGACTTTCCTTGAGTCTCTCAGCTTGGTGGCAACATTCAAACATTTATTCAGTTACTGTCAGTATTCCTACAGTAAAATTAGCGTCTTGAAAGAAATCTACTGAACTGAAAAAAAAAATTAGGTAAAAATTTTCAATTTACAAACTGTCCCACGGTCTCAGTAGATAGGAGTGTGATCTATTCCTCACACTCCCCTTCACACAGAAAGTCTCCTGCAATCAGCATCCTCAATGTATTAAACCACAGGCTAATTAAAACAAAAGACTTTTTGGTAATGGAACCTCCTGGTAAAGAGCATCTTCAACACTAATTTCACAACAATAACGCTTGTCAAGAGATGCTGAACAAATTTCAGAACTGGGGCTTTTCACAGCAATTTTGAATATTTGATGCTTTGGCCTTTGGTGCTCAGTGTCAGCCGGTTCCTCACGTTCCCAAAGTGATCCCTCGGCAGATACACCTTTTAAAAAATACCGCCGTTGTGCCTGTGATCGCAAGGGGCTTTCGGAGGGAAGAGGCTTGGCCTATCGCTTTCTGACCTATTTACCCCCGTTCCACTTCTGCACATCCCCTCAGCTGAGTGCTGGAAACCGCCTTCAGTTAAGTGGGATAAAAATAACAATAAGAACTCAGTGCCTATAGCAACCCTCAAGCTACAGAAGGTGAAGAGAATTACATTCCTAATTCACAAGGCCCTTTTTACATATAATCATTCCTTTTAGGTAAAGGTCAAGTTACGAGACTTTTCGCATTACACACAGTGATTTCCATTTTGGCGTATTATCCAGCGGGACAGAATCTATGATGTCAGATTTCACGACAGTTAAACCTGAGTTTGTTTTGTTGCACAACGACATCTGGGTATAGAGAATAACAAAGCTTTTGTATTAAAATGGCCCTACCTTTTTAGGCCAGCTCCTAGAAGGGACATCAGACCAAGAGATACTCGAACAGATGTTCAGAAAAATACTTCAAGCGCTGACAAACCCAAATGGGAGCAGACTTCCATAATGGGAAATGAATCATTACAGTCAATCACAAAAAATGTTCAATTGTTTGCAAACAAAGTGTTTGGAAAATAATCTTTTCTTTCTGTACTATTGCAAGACATTTGATATTCAAAAGCAAATAGCCTAAGAAACATATTCAGTGCTGCTACTTAAACCGTTCATGAGGAAAAAAAAAACCCAGGTTCTTCAAGGTAATAAATGTATAAAAGCGCATTTTATTTGTTAATGTGTGTAAGGGATAATGATTTTTAGCTGACAGTACGATTATTTATTATGACAGTGCAACATCTTTAGTGAAAATTGAGCAGTCTTAAGGTGCTCTTATGCTGCTCATTCATGCAAAGAAATCTTGTCAAATATTTTAATGAGAAGAAAAGTATGGCAGTCAAGATTAAAAGTCAAGGTGACCTTTAACTGTGGAAAACAGTATCTACATATCACCTTACATTTTTTTTTTTAAGGTCATCACTTCTCTCTTGAAGAGTCATTCCGTAAATGGAAGGAGGCAGTGCATCGAGAGAGCTAGCCGTAAAACCTGTCCTTAGATCACAGTTAAGCTCTGCGTTGCACCTGTTTTAAATCACATATGCCCTTTGGTATAAAATTCAAACATTTGCTGTGGTGTCTTCAGCAAAATGAGTAAGGAAGGCACACGGTACAGAAACAAGGGGTGTACAACTGTCACACAGCCTTCGGCAAAGCAACAGTGCAACGTCTTAGGAATTGTCACTCTTCTTTCCCAAGAATAAACTCGTCTGTGACCTGGCTGTGGCCAGGCTGTGCTGAGTCAGCTGAAACACTGCTCTGATGGGCACCTGGTCGCCTGTTCTAAGAAGTCTTTTGGGGAAACCAAGGATGATCCCAGAGCACAGCAGTGACCTGTTTTCCACTGTCATGCTTCAAGCTGCCCAGGTTAGCTGAGCTGATACCGTGCTCAAGCCATATTATGCAGAGGTTCTGCTGCATGAGCAAAATCCTCCATGGCCAATGTGACCTTAGACAAGTACCAGGAGAGTTTGGAAACATCCTTCGAGCCACCAGCAATGAAATACAAATAAATCATCAACACTGGGGGGTCATGACACAGATTCTAGTCCACTCAAAGTAGTCACGGCCAAAGGGTGATTACCTGTACCGCACACCCCTCCCGAAACACATCTGACCTGCCCAGCAACCGGCAGAACCCCAGACCTGAAGTGACACCTGCTAAATCCTGCGTTTCTTCTTCCAGCCATCTTACAGCTACCCTTCCCCCCTCCAACAAGTGGAAGGCAAACCTGGAAGGAGGGAAAAGCCACCTGCAGTTCTGTTCCCAGAAGGCCTTAGCTAAGGTAGAACAAAACTCTTTTTTTTTTCTACCCAATGCAGGTAGAAAAAGAGCCATCACGCCACAAGGGTGACTTGAGAGAGACCTGAAGGCTGGTCCTAAATTTCACTGAGAACTTACTCTCTAATTTACGTACTCTGCCTCCACATTTATTCACTTATTTCTAATCTTTACTCACTTTTCCACACTGAAAGCAGTTCAGGTAGAACATGACATGAGAGCGGCGATAAGGCTTACAGCCGAGCCTTGGTTTGGGTCCAGGCAGCTTGGCGTGAGCTGCCCACGAGCACAGGCAGGAAAGTTAATGTTTGCGAGCATCTGTCCACAAAGTTACATTCTTCTTATATATATGAAGAGGATTACTCTTGAACTATCATTAATCATTTTTATCGCTACCAAACAGAGTATCAAACACACACAAAAATGTGGCTCCTAATTGCTGCTATGAAGACAAAAGAGCAGAGGAACAGGAGATTAAAATAAAGTACGAAGTGTCATTTCTGTAAAATTATTTGTGAAATAATTTAATTAATGAGCGATATCATTTATATGAGGTTCTAAGTGAATCTTAGATAATTATAACACCTAAATGCAGTAAATCAGATTAAAAATTTTTGTAAGAAAAATGTTGTGCAGAAGCTTGCTAAAACATGCAATAACAGAATGAATGTATTAAAACATGTCAATGCTGGCATTGCTTCAAATCAGAGTCCAAACTATAGGTTTAATAAGATTGGTGTTCTTCCCCCAAAAAGCACCCATTGCTTCTGCAGCCCTGTTTCCCGCATATCATGTCGTGCAATGACTTGGACAATCCACGTTTTTTTTGCAAAATGTTAGAATCTCACTAAATTAAGTTAGAAATGATGCACTGTACTGCAATCATTTTGTGCGTATCGTTCAAAGCATCTCACACACCTTGGGCAAGGGAACTTTCTGTATCTTCCAGGTACATCCACAGAGATTCATGAAAGTTACATTTGAAAACATTATGGTACTTTAATTTTAAAAATATTTTTGCAACTCTTACTGTTGGCTGCTAACATCTGAAAAGTGAATTACACTCCTACAACTGCTGATGCTAAGCACTTTCTGTGTTTAAAACACAAACATTTAACACGCTAGTCGACTATTTTGGCTTTATTGAAACTTGCACAGAATTCCTTCTTTAGCCACTGAGGAGACTTGGCACCAGTTATAAAAGATTTATTGATCCAGTACTAACTAGAGTACATTACAAACAGCCAAGTGCCAAACAGTTCCTTTGCACCAGATTGTGATTTACAAGTAAGGAAAGGAAACTGGATCGCTAATTACGTACAAAACCCCAAGCTTGAAAAAGTTGTGTATTTATAATTAAGGTCTTGCAAAATAAATAGTCTTTCTCTAATCAAGACAGGCCTTTATACCAAAATCTTTGATTTAGATACACACATTGTTGTCTTTAATGCAACGCTGACCTCAGCTTTAAAGAAAATAGTATTGGAAAGTCACATTAGTCTCCAAAAAAAAAAAAAAAGGAAAAAAGAAACTTTAAAATTGAAGTATTTACAAATCAATTCATAAACATCTGATGCTGTATAGTTTTGATTTAAAAAGAAATGTGTAACAACTTGACAAAAATGGTCTGTTCTGATTATCTTTAAGATTTTTCTATATTTCTTCGCATCTGTCCATGAGGACAAGGGCTTATAAGTGCTTATAACAGACTACTACGTCACCGCAGTCTAATTCTAAGGAATGATCTTAACCCTTGGAATAGATTGCTTGGGGTAGGTCACAGATAACCTAGCAAGACATCTGAACTATGACAGTGAAGGAGAACTGGTCCAAGGCTCTGTGGGACACAGGATGCAACCCTTAAACAAAAGGCCACTTGCATCAAATGAAATGAGCCTGGATAATACAGCAGTGCTAGAGCTCGGGGGGTGACGTCTAGTAGCCAAGGCTACTCACGGACAGCACGCTCAACCTGACCACGAACTATCACAGTTTCATCACTGAAACAACCCAAGTTCCCAGGGCTTATTCTGTTAATTTGTAAGGGATTTACCACTTCGACTAGTAAGAAGGATGCGAACGAGAGCAACAAGCTTTTCCGGAAGAACCTAGTGGCACTTCTGCCACTTTGGATGCAGTTTCAAAGTCACCATAGAGACTGATGTCTATCATCAACTCACAAGATGTACAAAGCTAAATCAGACGCTGAGTCAGAGGAAAAGAGATACAAAAAGCCCAAAGAAAGAGGAGAGTCATGTTCAAAATAGCAGAGGAAACATCACGGCCTTTCATTTACAAACTGAATTTCAATATTTTTTTTCTAATGCAATAGAAAAAAGTTCTTCTCATGGTAGATACGTTGTTTTTTGAATAGGCGCAGGATGTAAAACTTCTGAAAGCAATAAGTCATTCCAAAAAGCTCACAAACAATGTACATGTTTTGTACAATGTGCATGTTTTGGAGGTCTAGCTCCACAAGATAAGTGTTAAGAGCCAAGTAACACATAGCTTTATTTCAGCCTCTAGGTAGACAAAATATGGAGAAAATATAAACCAAAAAGGATGGATGTGTAATTTAATACGGATGGTTACTTGAAACACACTAATTATGTTAAATACATTTATAACTAGGCCTACTTCTGCATTTGGGGTCTATTTAAAACCTTATTAAGAGCAAAGGACACAGAAGAAAGTCTGTTTGATCTGTTTTGAAGCTATGGTAATAGGAAACAAGTTTTCCTGTGGTGTCTCTCAGGACCATCAAACAGTCCTTTTTTTTTTCTTTTACAAGAATAAATACACAGCCATATTTGAACCCTTAACCTAGTGCCCGCAAAGAAATCTCTCTTGTAGGCAGAGTTGTTTATTAAGACTAACCCTAGTTCATTTTCCAGTCATATTTCAGAGATAGGCAAAAATTATAGAAATAAAAATGTCTAGCAGGTAGTTTCACTTGCCTTTTCTATTACAAATCCATATTCAGATATGTTAATATAAAGATGTACAATATTACATAAAGGGCACAAAACCTGACATCGTGACACTGGTGGCTGAACGGTTCGCTTATTGTAGCGGCTCTTATTCAGCTATTTTCCAGTGCTCTCATCAGTCTTTTGTGTGAAAGTCTTTGGTGAGAGTCAAGTCTGAACTGATAAGGCCTTGGAGACATAATCGCTGGCCCTCATTTTCCATTGACAGCCTCACACAGCCAATTCACAAACATTTTCATATTAATATTGAG
>NW_010413220.1:124406-128226 GCF_000710305.1 Buceros rhinoceros silvestris | reverse complement strand
TCCCTACATTCTAATCCATCAAAGTAGGCTATTAATCCTTCCCCTGCGCTCTTCTCTATTCAAATGCTAACAATTTTCTTCTCACAAGCTAAAACATTTGTCCTACAGCCCCTCACACAAAGACACTGTATTGTCAGCAGTGATTGATCAGAGTATTAATGTGAGGGATGCAATGTATATTGTATCAATGATACCACATCTATGTGGAGGAAAAGGTCTTTTTTTAAAGGATAAACCAAATGCAAAATATCATAATTTACCCAGGAACGCTTTAAAGCGTTTTGCCTGGTGCATTTTATGGAAAACCATGAAGATTTGCAGAGCTGTAAAACACTTTTGAGTTTGGGATATGGAATAAATGACGGATGCCTGGTGTGCTGAGACCTGGCAGGGAGCAGCCTGCAGCTGGGACTGGCTCGGGAGCTCTTTGGGCAAACAGCAGAAGAGTGACTGAAAGCCACTGGCTCCCCAATGCCACATTTTATACAAATAAGGAAAAAAAAAAATCAGAGGAAGGTAACTTTCATTTCCTGGGCTGGAAAAATTCAATAAGATCAGAAAGCAGTTCCAGCCCTTGGCCAGTGGGTCCCTTGTTACATGGCCACCTGGCAAGTCCCAACATCCCCATGGATGGCCAGAAGCTCTCGCCAGAGCCTGGGACAGGGGGCCCTCAAAAACTACAGCACCCCAAACAAACAGGAGAGGGAAAGGGCATACGGTGGCTCATCTCTTGCACCTCGGTTTCAAGTGCTTTGGGGTTCTCCATTAAAGGAAGCCCAGGGTGCCAGGAGGTGTGAGGGAGGGAGGCTGCGGATACACAGAGCTTTTGCCTAGCTGATACACCCCGGCACAAACTGGAGTGATTCCAGTAATTTACAGCGGGTTACGGTGGCTCTTGGCACAGAGCTCAGCTCTTTGCAGTCAGAGACCCCCACACCTCAACACACCTCCCTCCTCCATGCAGGGAGGGTGCCAGGTGCTGTCAGCAAGTCACAGCCATCACGTCCGCCCTCAAGCCCGCCCTAGGATCACTTTGCTGGAGCTGCACGAGGCAATTTAAAAGAAATCCAGACCTCCTCAAATCTCTAGCAGCCATTCATCCATAAAAAGGAGCAATTTGCTCATTTCCAGTAGCACAGGCTACAGAGGATGTGTGCACGTGCGTGTATGTGGCTAAATAACCCCAAAATAAGTTCAACAACATTTCAATACAAATAGGAGAACGCGTGAGGCTGAAGAAAGTTTTATCGATGCACTATATTTAAGCATGCAGATAACATCTAAGAATCTAGTGACATCACAAATCATAACCTATTTTTCATATATTATTCTATAGAAGGACAATTTTCATTTGCTCCTCTTTCCTTTTTTAAAGAAACAGTACAAGTCTGAAATTAGCAGAAGTGTCAGCTCAGCCCAGTGGTACAATCTGATACCCTAGAATGGCAGAGCCTAGGGACCACGTGAGCTTGTATCGTTGGACTTAACCCATATGTCACAGGAAACCATTAGAGCTCCGAGCACCCTCTGCCCTCACACTGGCACCCATGACAGGGCACCTGCGTGCCTCCTACGGACCAGGGAGATGATGGGAGGGATCTCTGGTAGTTGTTAAAGTGAGAATTGATTGATCTAAAATAGTGATTTGCTCAGGAACCTATGCAGAAAAGACAGAAAAATAACCAAAACAACATTGGGAGAACAACTCTTTTCTTCTTGGTATCTGCTCTGTGATGGACCCAGAGAGGCCTGATGGTCGCTGCTGCTTCCCAGGGTGAACTCGCTCTGGGCACAGAGGACCCATGTTGAAAACCATTTTGAAAACCTCCGTATTTTTAAAGAACCTGAGTTTCTATGCCACAACATCCTCTTTCCACACCGCTTGCCTCTGGTATGTTATAGCTTTACCATAACTGATTAAGAATATTTGCACTTTAAAGCCACTCAGGAGCTGTTCCAACTACTTACATTAGCATTCTGGCAAACAGCGAAGCCCTTGTACTGTTGAGTCAGGCTCCTGAACCTGCATCAAAAAACTGTCCAAACAGCAATTTTGCTCTTCCCTGCTTCCAAACACCCAAACTTCCAAATGCGAGCTCTGCTGCTGTATGAGGAGCCCCTCCTGCTGCCTCACAGGAATCTTTCCTGGGGGACATAATGCTCAGGACTAAAACTGCAAAGCCAAGCCCCACCTCCCAGTACCTAAAAAAGGTCCTCAAACCCAGGAGACAGGGCAAGAGGCTGAGGAAGGAAGTTGTTCTCCTTTACGCCCAAAGCCAGTAGATGCACAGGATAAGATGTGCAGAGCTGTGACTGTTTGGAGAGAGGTCCCCAAGGAGCAGCCAAATTGCCTCCCAAAGCAGAGCTGACGACCCAGCGCAGCAGCCGTGACTCAGTGTCCCCAAGAGCTCTGAGGGCGTGTGCTGGGTAGGCAGCATCCGCCCCGAGTTTTGCCACAGCGGCTCTGGCCACTCTGTGTTGTTGAGGGGTTCGCAGCAATTTTATAGAAATAAGGGTGTTAGCTCGAGTTGAAATATGGCCAAGGCATCAAGGTTAAGCTTCCACTGATATAAATTAAATTGGATCAAGTATTAGTCACTTCCTGTCCCAAGCTCTTATGCATTGAGATATACGTTACGAAACAGTAATTTTAAACCCCGCGATAGACTGGCTTCAGCTTTAATTGAAATAACCTTTATTTTGTAATTCAGCTGTTTTGTGCCGGGAGAATGATGTGCTTGGTGTTCGCGCATGGTCGTTACACTGTTTATAAAATCCCAAGCTGGTACTGTTTGCTAAGGTTGTTCTTGAGCAGAAAATAAACCTTAGAATTATATAATTATAAAAATCAAGTCTGTAATAGATTAAGCAGGAACACCAGGAAAAACAGATACTATCTACTAAAGGGTTTATTTTCAATACTGAAGCACCTACACAAGAGACCCCACAGACCTGGGAGCTCAGAGACCTTAAAATTCAATAAATTTCAGTTAGAAGGCCACATGAAGAATGGGAAACCTTGCTTTGGGGATTCATGTGTAAAAGAACTTTCACTCTGTGCCTTCCACATCACCCCAGACAGCAAAGACTGCTCTTCCACATCCATCAGCAGGTCTCTACACTGCACGCCGTCTCCGCTGATGCTCCCTCCTCTCCCTGGCAAGCTATTGCCCCAAGTTCAGGGAGTTTCACATTGCACAACAAAGATTGCCTTTAACTAAACCTCCGTTTAAACGCAGTTATTCCTGTTCTTTGATGAGGCAAGATTTTTTTTCTGGACAGATCAGATTCTATTTTAAACAGTTTAATATTTTTAAAATTGTTTTCAGCCATGTTGCAAGTGTTTTAAGCCAAAGTAAGTGGAATTTACAATCATCTCTGGAGAAAGACTGCCATTAGGAATAAAGCACGGGCTTATCCATTTTTCATATGTAAGTCAGGTTTACTTTGTCAGTCTCGAGATTTGACAAAGTATAATTCAGAATGGTTCAAGCTCACCTTCCACTGGACTGAGTAATCAGATTAGACGGGGAAATGTACCACCAGCTCTTCAGGACTTGCTGCAGTACTCCTTAGGACCCTCCCGGTATACCTGCCACTCCATTCTCGCAGGGAGAGGTGGCTGCCGTACATGATTGCGCCTACAAGACTTACAAGAACACCTCACAAGTTCACCCTCAGCTCCAGGAGTAGGAGTGCGCAGTTTAGAACCAGAAACTCCCGAGTGTTCATCTTGCTAACGCTTACGCAGGCCAGGCAGCCATTGCTGGGGCCATGGCACCGGAACCAGCAGCGTGCGGGGCAGTGAGGGTGCGCCAGC